>NW_024092641.1:0-13551 GCF_014356525.2 Nilaparvata lugens | reverse complement strand
CAACAAGTTTTTGAAGAATTGATACCATTTCAACTCGCCTTCACATTTGCAATCACTTGCGAATTGGTAAAATCCAGAAGAAGGAGTGAAAAACCTACTCTATCTACAAATTTAAACACATTTCTTCATATTTTTGTAAATATGAACCCTACCGTTTTATAGTATACTGTAGAGGTATCTTGTGATCTGTCAAAAAATCATCAACCAACTCAAAGAAATCGTTAAGGTTTGTAGTTTTCTCAAGATTTTGAGACAAATTTTTCATGGATTCATGCAACTCCTTCAAATCTGTCAAACTTGTCCAAACTTGTGTAGTTTTGTGTTTTTGATTGCAAACAAAATCAGTGACTTTGAAAGATAATTCGTTGATTTTATTCTTATAATGTCGCTAGTAAGTTCTAGAATACATTCCAATACATTTTGGCTGCGTTCGATAGGGTGTAATCAAAATCGTTCGGTTTCACTTCGACGGCATTCAAATTTGTCACAGTTTTGAGTAGAGATTCCCGGTTTTTTGCTAACAATTCATGGTTTTGGAGCACCCGTTGTGTAGGGTCGACGAAAAACGTTTATCCTTGTCGGTTTTCCATTTTCATCCCGGTTTGAAGACTTTTTAAAACTCTTATAACTTTTCTGTAAAACTCCTCATCAGTTTTACTTTTTTTGAACTTCAATCTGTCAATCAAAGATTGCTCAGTTTGATTCATGTAGCTGACAATACTTTCAATCAGCATGTCATCTGTAACTAATCCCCCTACTACGTCAATATCATCAGTGATCTTGTAAGTTAGAGGGACTTCGAGGCAATAATAGCCAAGTGATCCCGGTATTTGTCGATGTCTACAACAAAATCGTTGACATATCGTAGGGTTTTGATGAAACTATCCTTTGTTACTCCATACTGGAGGGATGCATGGTTTTCCACGATCAAATTTTAGCTTTTTTAAAATTATTGGTGATTGATTTCATGACATTCATGGAAACTATTTCATGAACCGAGCTCCGTGAATCATGGAACCCTGGGGAGTCGCAATTTTAAATCCGTAAAGTTCACCCCCTGAGTTGAAAGTTACACTCGTTTTGAAGTTTACAAGTTCCGGTAGAGTGTGAAGGATTCAGTAGCTGAAGTACCAATTTTTTCTCCGTCTTCAAAAATGTATCACCCTGTACTCGGGTTGACTGCTTTCGAATACAATTTATTGTTATCTATCAAAAATTGTACCAGACTGGTTTTACCGCTACCTGCTTTACCCAGGATCAAAACGGTTTCGTCAGCTGAGAGATTGTGTTGTTTTTGGATGAATTTCTCGCCATCTTGGAAAGTTTTGTGGTCAGAGATTTGCTCCTGGATGAACTGTGAGTCGGGCTGGCAGTCCAAGTGGCGGTTTGTCGATTTTCTCTTCCTTTTCCTGAAAATAAACCAAAAAGAATACAAAATCGAGTGTACTATTTTGTGTTTAGAAGAACGTCTAAAGCTGCGTTTACACCAAGTTATCAACAAAGTTTTTTTTTCCGTCCTTATAGATCCTATAGATTGAACGGAACTTGACAAACACATATGCACATCATGTGTACGCTAAGTTATGTTCAATCTAATAGAATCTATAACAACGGAAAAATAAACATTTTGTTGATAACTTTGGTGTAACGCTACTTAAGAAGCCGAAAGCTAATACAAAAAGGAGAAAGGAAATTTTCTACCGTTTTCATTCACTATTGAAATTATTAATAGAGAAGGAAGGATCCACTATTAAGAAATAAAAAGATATAATAATGTGTTCTAGCGGTATTATCCACTATTGAAACTTTAATTATTCATTAATTTTTTTTGTGTAGTTGAGAAGTTGATATTGTGGTAATTATTCATATTGAATGAAAAAGACTAAGACATTGTCAATAACCACAGACTTATTGATACTTAGAAAGACCGGTTTCGGTTATTACACCATTGTCGATCTCTGTAGTTTATCAGAGATTGACAATGGTGTAATAACCGAACCGTCTTTCTAAGTATCAATAAATCTGTGGTTTTTGACAATTTCTTAGTCTTTTTCATTCAATATTATTTATTTATTTTTATCCATTTATCTATATTCAACAATAATATCATGCAATCATTTTAGCGAAAAATTTATTTATTTCAAATACTAATCTCTACCACACAGTGCTATCAGAATTTTGCATGATGATGATAAACGAAATCAACTCAAGCAAAACTAATCTTACAAATTTGAAGTCTGTTAGTAATAAGCAATTATAATTTTATTGATAGCAATAAAAGACGGTGGGCTATTTCGGGAGCAAATTTCCCCACTATCTTTGCCTATTTGCAGTCTATACTGAAATAATCGACTGCGTTTTCCCAAAGATAGTAGAATTCTTGTAATAATTATTGATTATTGATATAAGAATGTATCTACAATTTCCTGATATGAATAACTCGATTATTTCTGCGATTTTCAGTTATGTTCAAACCTGTTATGTCCATGTGCCTGTTGCATCATCTCATAACATAATAATGCATATTGTCAATAATAAATGAGTAAATACTGCATACATCTTGTCAATAAATACATCGATAAAATATTATGTGATGATGATAGAGCATGTCTCTATGCATAATGTCTTACTTACATAGTCATTGGGCTCTTCAGATAGTTGAGCTTCCAAAGGGACATGTGTGTCACTATTAGCTCCAGATCTGGAAAATTGAAGAGAATTTTTTATGTTATCATAACATACCTGATAATTATACTCACTGATAGAATAATGATAATAGTCCATTTTAAAGATGAATTCACAACTTCTTTCAAAGATTACATCCTAACTTGAAGTTAAAAGTAAGTATCGTATTTCAGATTGAAATTACTGAGTTATTGCAATGATTCAAATGCTAATTAATTGATAACTATTATTGAACGAAAATCCAAATTAAATGCTGTAATTCACCCCGAAGACTTCTGCTACTGCAAATATTGACATCAGGGTAAACAGCTAGATGGAAATTTTTGTATAGTAGCGCTCATCGAATTTCCATCTAGCTGTTTACCCTGTTGTCAATATTTGCAGTAGCAGAAGTCTTCGGGGTGAATTACACATCTAATTTCGATTTTCGTTTAATAATAACTATCGTATTCGTTTTTTACAACAGTACAATGGACTGATTAATTTTACATGATAAACAAATAACAAATCTTATAAACAAAATTTTTACTAAATAAACAATCGTGAATCTAGAACAGTCTTGATTCTGTGATATTACATATTACCAAAGGTATTTTACTCCTTGAATATAAATAAGAATATAAATCTGAGTACTCTTTTTAAAATTGTTGATATATGCTATTATGAAGATTAGATTTATATCTTTATTTATATTTGAAGAGTCTGTACCCTAACGGAAAAAATCTGGTGTGGCGCACTCACACAACTTTCCTTGCCGTTATGAAAATTGATCACCAGACGCTAGTGTTCCCGCGCATCTCAAGTCTACTATTAAAAGATTTGAGCCAGCTGGTGACAGGGCAATAACGCTGGAGACACACATGAGGTCTGCTATCTCTTCATAGTGAATGATTAATAGAATCAACAATAATTTGCATTTGAATAATCACATTTTCTCGATTTAAAGCTTATTTTCATTTTAGGTGAAAATGTCACTGAACATCAATGTAGAGATTTTCATGCTCATCTACTCCACTTGATTTTTTGTTTCAATTGTATCTGAAGCCTGATAATTGGGAATCTATCTGCATTGATGGGGCGGAGCTCCTGAAATTTTTACAGATATGGGACTTGTGGCAGTTGATAGAGCTTATCGATGACTATTTTAGGTATGAATTTGATCAAAATCGTTGGAGCCGTTTTCGAGAAAATCGCGAAAACCCTGTTTTTGACAACATTTTCGCCATTTTAGCCGCCATCTTGAATTGCATTTGATCGAAATTGTTCGTGTCGGATCCTTATAGTGAAAGGACCTTAAGTTCCAAATTTCAAGTCATTCCGTTAATTGGAGATGAGATATCGTGTACACAGACCGCACATACACTCATCACACAACACACATACAGACCAATACCCAAAACCATTTTTTTGGACTCAGGCGACCTTGAAACGTATAGAAATTTAGAAATTGGGGTACCTTAATTTTTTCGGAAAGCAATACTTCCTTACCTATGGTAATAGGGCAAGGAAAGTAAAAATAGTCACTTTACTCCTTTTTCGCAGATGATAGAGACCAATGTCTTGAAACGCGTTTCGACTTGAATCTTCATTTAAGTACCGTAGGCCTACTGTTGAAAAAATTAAATTCAATACTTATAAGATTGATCAACTAATAATTTAAATTCGGGAAAGAAGTAGCTCAAGGTAAACCTTACTAATATCTTCTCTCCCAATCATCTTGATAGAAATATGATCGTTAATGATGTGTGATATTTCCTGAATTAGGAATCGATGATGAAAAATAATTTTCAAGTTTTAATACATATTTCGAATCTATTTGATATAAAGTAGAGTTTCAGATGAACACGTTAAGTCGTCGGTCACGGCTGCTTAGAAACAGTCGTTAGGTCATATCAGAGGCACTGGAATTTATCAGTTGCGACCTGAAAACTCTGACACCAGACCTGAGCCAGCCAGTCACTCGATATCATAATTTATTATATAGTAGAGTAGTAGGTAAATCGTGCTCCGGAAAGGTTTAATTGAAAACTTGACAAACTGAAAACTTGTAATGGAATTTTGAAGAATTGAAAATCGGCCTATGACCATCCTCGGTAGATAAGGAATCTATATGCGAAATTTCAAGTTAATCAGTCTAGTACTAGTTGTTCAGACGTGATGATGCGTCATTCGTGAATTCCCTATCCCGTACAATTGTATAAACCAGTTCTTTCCTTTATTATATTATATAGTATAATATACTCCCCCTACACATAAACGAATAGTCTTGTAGGGGGCTCCTGAAATATCAATTTTATTGTGTATCATGTAATTTTGTATTATTTTGGTAATAAACTTTTTTATTAATTATTTGATTCGATAAAGATTAATCATATGCTATTCTGATATTATATTTCCCAACTAGCTTACCCGGCGAACTTCGTACCGCCATAAGTCAATGTATCTCATGTCACACTTGACTTTATTTGGTGAATCATGAAATTTATCTGACAATCAATATTATTTTCATTACATCTCAATACGGACTTCCTATGTGCTTAAAACTCCGTTTTAATACCAGTAAACAATTTTTCACAGAGTGACGTGTTTATTACAGCTGGTTAGTTAGATGCTAAATCATATTATCACAACATGATCTTGCATCATAATGATCTTCCGTTCTACGTTAGCCGCTCGGCCGATAATTTCGAAAACATAGGTCTGTAAATTGGATTAATATATTATATTATTAGCCCCCTATTGAAATTTCTGGTCAGAAACCATCTCCAATATTCACACAACATATTTCCAAAGTTTCATGCAGTTCTGTCAAGTAGTTTTTGAGTCTATAGGGAACAAAAAATAAACTAACAAACAATAACACACAAACAGACATTGAAATTGAAATTATATATATTCTTCTTCTTAAGAAATACTAACAATACAGAATATACATATTCAAAACTTGAAGAAGGTTCCTCACATGGGCAAAGCCTGTGTGCGAGGGACATTCATTTTTATATATAGAGATAAATAATTAACTAAAATCTACATCTTATTGATAGCGTTTATGATCGATTTTACGCTTACCCGGGGCTTCCAATCACAAGTAAAACGAGCAAATATGCACACAAAATTGATCATTTTCAAGACAGAGCTGAACCAAGAATGTCTCCATACTCAAATTCCTATAAGGTCCCATAACAACTATGACATAGGCACAGTGGTTTATCTGCATTCCAACACTAAAAACAAAGAAATTAATAAAGCAATCACTGATATTGAATAAATTGATTCATTATCTTGAATAATGTTGGGTCAAAGGTCGAATTGTTTGATCAGCCGGTGTAATTATTGATGTACTATATGATTAGAAAGATACAACTGGGATTCAAAGAATGTCAAAAAAGGAAAACAATAAATAAAATAAAAACTGTATGAGTGGTTGAAATTTTGATGCTGTTTACTTGTAGCAGTTTAATGAACTAGCTGTTAAGATTACAAGTGGCAGTAACTTGAATTTTGAAATATTTATAGAAGAATTCCATTAGATATATTTGATTTTATTGATTTATTTTCCATTCGAGTGAAATGGCAGCATTGATTCAATCTGAAACATGAATGTTATCTGTAAGGAATGATGACAATTTGTTGTTGCGTGAATCTGACTATAAGAGAGACGACAACCTGGGGCAGCACAACATATTATGGTCGTATTCATGATCATTTCTTGAGAACGAACTTAGCCAAGCTCGATTTCTCGCCTAGTAATTAAGAAATAAAATATTCCTGAATAGCGCCTTAAGAAAGAACTTAGCCAAGTTCCATTTACTTGCCTAGTAACTGAGAAATAGAAGATTTCTTATTAGCGCCTGCTATTGATTGGGTAGGCAACCAGCCATACTTAGTCTATAGTGAGGTCCACGTAAAAGTGCGTACAGATTTACGCGCCGCGAACATGAGCAATTCACTTTTAATCAGCTGATGCCAAGCTTTTTATCTGTATCTTACCGTTTCTGTAAAAATACAGATATAGTCAGCTGATTAAAAGTGAATTGCTCATGTTCGCGGCGCGTATATCTGTACGCACCTTTAAAATGACAGTGTTTGATTAGCAATGGTATTGCTATCCTTGTTTATCATTCAACAAAGCGGATAGCGCTATCTCTTTCTCGCTTTGCCAGATCGTCTTTAACAATGTAGAATTAATAGCCAATTAACAAAATATTTCATCTTATTATGAAAAATTCATTTCTTGCTTAATAAAATATAATTGATTATATTTAACGAGAAAGAACAGTTAATATTACCTCAATTAACCTGTATCAGCTACCGTCTATAGAAGCATTGACAAGACAGATGATCGGCAATGTTGTTCTGTATCTTTCTTCACTGCCATTATAACGTGGACCTCACTATACCAGCTTCACATGGCTTCACTGAAGAATATCGGGACACCGAGCTTCGCTCGTTATTTATTGATAAACAGAGCACAATTTTCCAATATGATTGGGAAGGACAAACAGGCACAGCCCAAAACTGTTTCTTCCCGAATTTTGATTTATACACTATAAATGGTTCAAAAAGTAGGTTATGTTTCTACACTTGAATCCAGGTCCAATAAATTCTCAGTCTAAATATTTAAAAACAGAAAAGCTCCAATTTAGATTGTTTACAAACCAAATTGAATAACAAAATAACTTTCACTAATCACTTAAAACTGTAAAATAATGATTAACTTCGAATATATGATATACTCTAATTTAGAATGATAAACCATGTCATGTCAGCAAATCAGATTATTTTGATAGAGTCTATTAAAATTTCCAGATAATATTCTTGCGAGATACGGTAAGCTGTGAATGATTACACAGCTGATCTCCCACACAGGCACAGCATCTTCTATTATCGACAGACGACGCTATCTGTTCTTCCAAGGATGAATTATCCTTTTAATTTCCTTCAGCAAGTTTTTCCAGGGATGAGACCTAGTGCAATCGAATCTTTATATTATAAACCTACTATGTTCTGAATTTCGTGAGAATCGTTAGAGCCGTTTTCGAGATCCGGTGAAATACAAACATCTGAACATCAAACATCTAAATATATAAACAGAAATAAATTATTGCTCTTTTAATAGTAGAGGATAACTATGTAAACTATCGGCTTCAGAAAACATTGAAATTTAGAACATAAACGCCCTATACCATGTGAAATGTTCTCTTGATATTTTTTCTCTATGATATTATGTGCTAAGACAGTTCTCAAGATCGTTCATGAATAATGCCTCTGATGTCTCAGTTTGTGCAGCTCCGAAACACTTATCAAGGGAAAGGTGATCAGTAAAAATTGCAAAGTCATTCAAGGTATTTTTGACCTTTCCTGGATCACTTTCGAATTCGAGCTTCAACGAAATAAATTATAATCAAACTCACTATTGAAAGGAGATGTTAAAGTATAATGATTCTATATGACAGCTTACTGGTAATGTAGGTGACTATATGAAGACAAGGACCGACGATGGAGTAAATTGAAAGTGATATTAGAATATTAAAGACTAGGATATCCCACTGTACTCCTACGTCTTGTCATTATTTCATTCATCAATACAGTTCCTAACAATGGCTGTTGTTTACGCGTCACTTCTGGTAGAGGAACCAAGTGAAGAAGAAGAAAAAGAAGAAAAAGAGAGAAGAAGAGAAGAAGAAGAAGAAGAAGAAGAAGAAGAAGAAGAAGAAGGAGGAGGAGGAGAAGAGAAGAAGAAGAAGAAGGAGAAGAAGAAGAGAAGAACGGTGAAAAGAAGAAAAGAAAGTTATGCAATGAGGATCAATCATTGACAATGTATTGTTGAATTTATGACTTACGGTATCTGACTTGAATGACATACCTGTTAAGTTGCCTATCAAGTATGTATTCATCTGTAAGTCCCTTTGTTGTAGCCTACATTAATGAGAGTAAATAGTGCTGATGATGTTACTTACAATGGTGGTGATGATGATGCTGATGATGATGCTGATGATGATGATTTTATGTCTGAATGATAGAATAGGTCGTACGGTATAAATAATGTTGCGGATGGTTTTTTTTCTATGCTCATGCAATCTATGTCTTTCTATGTTCATCAATTTTATATGTCTATGTTTTTTATATACTCTATAGTACATGGGCTCATGTATCTACATTACATGAATATGGACCATGGATGACATAATGTGGACTTGAATGTTAGTATAGGCCGTGCAGTCATATTGATGATATTCAACAATATAGTGTAGACCCTATATTGAATGATATCTTGATAAACATAAACTAACGTTTTATCATAACATTTGAATTATTCAGAAGTGAGATATTGGTTGCTGTTTTCAGTGGAATGTATAGGTGATTGATCTGTAATAAAGGAAAGAAACGGTTTATACACGTACTGGATAGGAATTAATTCACGAATGACGCATCATTACGTCTGATCAGTGGCGCCATTTCACCAAACTGCTAGGGGGGGGGGGGGGGCAAAAACCAAGAGGTATGAGGGGGGGAAGGAATACGCCCAAAGGATAGAGGGTCCTGGGTTTTCCCATAAATGTTACATTCAAAGATGTTATTATATGCTTTATTTTCTCCAGTTTTATACAATGTAGTTGAAGTATCAATTCAAGCATACAGGCCTGCATTATTAGTTATTGATGAAGTATTTATTAGAAAATAGGCCTACAGAGAGGCCCTAAAGTAGGAATACACTGAAACAGATTTCTTAAAAATCATGGAAAAAGAAAATTTTTCTTTTACAATAGCAATTTCATTGGGATCATATTCTAATTGAAAAATAGCTTCAGTTAGAAGCTAAAGAAACATTAAGCTGTTCCCATAATTCTCACCAACTCTATACATACATTATTGATGCCTGATTGTGCCCTTTATTTTGCTTTCACTGTGACATCTTGCAACTTGTTAATTCTCACGTTGAAATTTATGCAATAAATCACTTATTGTGCCCTCATCATAATGTACCGATCTATATTTAAGCTTCAACTATACCACAAAGAAAAATATATTCTTTATTACTCCGTACCCTACTTTCAAGGCATTTCGCTACATTCTTGATACTGTAGAAGGAATTATCTACTGCTGTTTAAAAAAGTATTAAATCAGTATGAGATTCAAAGATTCGTGTAATAGACCCGCATTTTCATATTTATCTGATCCTTGGGCCACCCCTAAAAGGCGCCCTGCGTCTGAACTACTCAACTGATAAACTTGAATTTTGCATATAGATTCTCATTCACCGAGGATGGTTACAGGCCTATTTTGAATTCTTCAAGATTTCAGTTGGTCGAGTCTTCGTTTGGTCAAGCTTTTAATTAGACCCTTGCGGAGCACGGGTCAACTTGCTAGTTTGTAAGGTCATAAAATTCGACATCCCTAGACGATAGTTGGAATTCAAGAAAAGCTTATTTACTAAGCCTAGAGAATGGGATTGATCATTAAATAATTGATATAGATTAACAATAATATAGGTACAGTATTTAAGTATTGATTCCATGCATATACATGGAATCATTTTATTGTCTTTTCTATTTAGGGCTCTTGTAATATAAATAGAATACAAATCTCAGTACCCTTTTTGAATCATTTTATCAATAAGTGTATTTTCTGATTATTTAAAAATTATTCGAAAAAAGGGTAATGAGATTTTTATTTCTATTTACATGGAATCAATATTTAGTATTGCAGTTCAGAAAAACAAATTGTTGAAGAAGGCGAATTCTATCAAACAGTCAAAACCTATTAAATATTATTACAAAACTCATCACAAAAAAAAAATTAAGCTCAAGTTCATCAAATGTAATTATGTAATACGCAATTTTTATTTTCTGTCAATGCAATGCTCATGACTCTCAAGTTCCAATATATATTTTTTCATAATCATTTTAATGAAATTCAGTTGTAACTGTCATCAGTCCTTATGAATAGCATCCATGCTTCCCATTTAACTAACGCTGACACGCGTCAGATTAAAATGTAACTCAAATACACACGCCATATTACAGTGAAGGGAAGGAATTTTTGTTGATTTTAATAAGTTTTTGACGAATATATAATTTTTAAATTTGTTGTAATTTAGACTCTGTGTACATTTGTAACAAATGTGTTACCGTACAAATGTAACAGTGTGACTACAACAAAGTTATTGTTGTAGGAGCTACATCAATAAATTTTTATCTCAATTGAATTTGATAATAACCAGAAATATTTACAGATTCATAATGTCATCATTTATCAGAAATAATATTGATGGACAAAGAATGTTGTTTGAAATAAATTGTAATGTAGATGAAAAAACAAGTGGACCAGAAAAGTTAAGGACAATACTGACGGCCTTCGATTTGAAAAAATATGATTGATAATCGAAAATATTTCAGATTATACACAATAATTATAATGAGCCTAAATTTTTGTATAACTTGCTTAAATGAATAGTGATAATTAGTGATATTGTAGTTGGAATACTTTAAGTGCTTCATGTAGTTCCCAAGTCAATAATAGACTACACCATACAATATATGATAGGCCTACATGATAATACTCTTGATTGTATTTATTCTTCATTCCGTTTTCAGATAATTATCGTATTGAGGTCTATTTCTTCTGAGTCCACTAATTTATTAAAAGCTCACAAGAACGTATCAATAATTAAAATTGTTTATAAATAATATTACTAATATATAATATTGACATTTTGGAAAATAATAATAATATTATGTCATCTCAACTACCACCTTCAGTGGTATCCACTGATAAAGTACACATATCTTTGAAGGGAATTAATAATTTTATAATAAACATCATTACTCTATCACCTTAATATACAGTGTACCGTATACTTCTAGGCTATAATATTTATTGTTTTTTTTTTTAATTAAAATAACGTAGGCTATTACTAAATTATAATAGTCTCATATTATACATTGTGTTATTTTCTAAACATTTGTAGGTCATTAAATTTAATTAAATTAGGATACGATATGATTTAAGTGATAATAATGTGATTGTTTTCTATGTTGGGTTTAAAACATCTAAATTTAAAAATCTACATCGTGGGATGATTAAGGATGAAAATTTTGTGAAGTGAACAACTACAAGACTTAACGATTTTGGACTATGTGGTAACCTTATCTGAATTTGGGAGCGGAATAGCACAAGGTTACCTTATTTTTTCTCCGTCTATCAATTTGATGATGTACTTAATGTATGAATCAATAAAAATCAATAGATTATCAATTTTCCACTAAGATATTGGAAATTTCTCTTCTGATTTCAGGGAAGACATGCAGAAAGTCAATGTGAAATTCCACGATAACGGTACCGTCACCTTCCAACACAAGAAGATCCTCGTTTCATGCCAGAGTTGTCTGTTGATAAGGATCAGAAAATTATCGTACCAAACATTCCATTACTGGTAAGAATTCAATAGAATTTTAATGAGATCAAATAGCTGTGAACATTAATTTATTACAGTATCATCACCAATAGACATTATTATCTTAATCATTAATCTGTCTCATTGTAGGTAACTGGTTAAATTTCGATATAGATATTATATGTATCTCCGCGCGGCTTCATGCATGCTGTTACTACATATTTTCATAAAAAATACTAGCAGAACATTGGTTTTGTAACATATAATTCCAAGTTATGAAGCCAGACACAACTACTGCTCATTCTTTCTTTTCAATATTCTTCTTACTTTGTTATGTGGAATAAGTTGGAATTAATAAAAACACTCAACAATACGACCTCTTTATTTACAACACACAACTCGCCTTATCTGGTTTTGGGTTGGTATACCTTTTAGCCTGAATCGATTATCTGTATTCAAAATGAGTTAATTTATATCCCAGACACTTTATTTTTTTATAAAGCCACTTTCTATTTCTCATTGAAAGAATGAGAAATTTTTTGTTGAAGTTTTTTGTTGAAGTTCTGACACTGTGTTACTAGTAAATATTTGAGAAAACACTTACTTTTTTTTGGAGTCTTGAGGAATGCATTTCACTCCTGAAGAGGAGCTTCATCAGCCTGACACCAGGGGCGCTTGCTCTTATGGGTTGGACTGTGTGGCCAAAATGTGGGAAAATTTACATTTATTTGAAGTTAAGTTGATCATTTAATAATTTGGATTTGTCATAGTGGAGGTGTTTGAAATTTCGTATTGTTCTAGTGTGTGAGTCTCTCGAAATACGAAAATACGAAATTTCAAACACCTCCACTATGACAAATCCAACTTATTAAATGATCAACTTAACTTCAAATCAAATGTAATATTTTCCCACATTTTGGCCACACAGTCCAACCCATAAGAGCAAGCGCCCCTGGTGTCAGGCTGATGAAGCTCCTCTTCAGGAGTGAAATGCATTCCTCCAGACTCAAAAAAGTAAGTGTTTTCTCAAAAGCTGCGTACACATATTCGCGCTTCCAACCCGCACCGAGCACGCTCCTCCCTCGTACCGCCCTCGTACCGCCCTCGTGCCACCATCGAACCACAGTCGCTCTTCCCACGCACCATCATGAATGTTACGGAAGATGTTAGATCTTCTCGCGTCCCCGGTCGAACCACTCTTGCTCACCGGTCGATCATCAATCGCTCTGCTGGAGTGACGTTCGGTTGCGGAGCAGAGCGAAAGTCTGTACGCACCTAAATAGTTACTAGTAACACAGTGTCGGAATCAACAAAGTTAGTATATATAGTGTTTCGTCATGGAAAGCAACTTCAAGAATAATAGGTGTTGATGATGTTAATACCACTTTATTTACAGTGTTATAGATATGAAAAATATGAATTAATTAATAAAAACTATTAAAAATCTTGTAGTACTCTTTATTTTAAAA
>NW_024092640.1:0-15883 GCF_014356525.2 Nilaparvata lugens | reverse complement strand
TCAAATAGTCTAACCTTGGAAATAAGAAAGAGACTAATAAAGAGTTGCATTGGAGTATAGCTCTTTATGGGTCTGAAACGTGGACTATTAGTAAGGCTGAGGAAAAGACTCTGAATGCTTTTGAAGGTGGTGTTGGAGGCGTATGCTCAAAATAAAATGGACAGACAGAGTTACGAATGAGGAGGTACTCCAGAGGGCGGCAGAAAAAAGATCTCTTCTGAATTTTCCAAGGCCAGACGACATCTTGGATTGGACACATAATAAGACACGACGCATCACGTCAAGTATTCTGGAAGATACAGTTGATGGACAAAGGGGTCGTGGCAGACCCGGTACAGTACTACGACAAATGACGAAGGATCTGGGTGCTATGAGCTATGAACAATGGAAGAGAGTAGCAATGGACAGATTTAGATGGAAGGCTGCCAACCAATCAAACGATTGAGCTGAAAGAAGAAGATCATTAACTAGTTTTATTCCCTATCTATAGTATAATGAAGGAAAGAATTGGCTTAACGACTTACGGTATAGGAAATTCACGAATGACGCATCATCACGTCTTAACGACTCAACTTATTAAAGCTCGGGTCACATATACACGCACCGAGCCCGTGCCGAGGTACGGCCGAGCAACGTCCGCGACACGGTGATGATGGTAGGAGAACACACATATCCGTGCGACAGCCGAGCGGCAGCAGTGTCTCAGTTCTCTAGTGCTATTGTGCTCTCATTCTGAATGTGTTCAAATTCTTAATAATATAACACTATTAAAGCTTGTTACATCCGACTTATATTTTCCAATTTTAAACTAACTACCTGTAGACGATGAGAATCAAAGTGCTGGTATATATTTCGGTGCATAACAATACCACAATCAGTCAAGTATCGGAAATATATATCAGCAATAAAATTGTTATCTTCTGCCTTATGTATCTAAACGTAATTAGTTTTGAATTTAAAATTTAAGACACAGGCACGGGTTCCTTCTTTTATACTTTTTGTTGTTTATTTTATTATTTATCATATTATGTCTATTATACCTTTGGCTTGACTTATTATTTGGTTATACTTTTACTTTTGGTTCAACTTATTTTCCGTTCAACCATATTTTTTCATCACTTTTTCACATCACACAGTTTATTACGGGAACAAATCTTTATTTCTTTAGTGAAATATATCATTTGTGAAACAATCAGGAAGCAGTCTTTTGGGCTGGTCCCTAACAAATTCAAGATGTCCTGAATCTTATAATAATTTATGCAAACTAATGAAAATTTATATGATGTTATTGTATCCACGTATAAATAAAAAATAAAATATTTCGCTACTGGTTATTAGTGCGTTAATTAGTATTATGAAGACAGATTACTATCGAAGAATACTACAATTTTATATGACATTTGCTAATGTTCACTTTCTTATATAAAGCTACTAACATATAAAAAAAATTAAATCTTCAATTATTTTGCTAAACTTTGACAATCACTGTAACTGTAAAGGTGCGTACAGATATACGCGCCGCGAACATGAGCAATCACTTTTAATCAGCTGATTATATCTGTATTTTTACAGAAACGGTAAGATACAGATATAAAAAGCTTGGCATCAGCTGATTAAAAGTGAATTGCTCGTGTTTGCGGCGCGTATATCTGTACGCACCTTTAGATTAACTGTCAGTCAATTTACAAGCGGCTTGTGCCAAGTTAGATACTTTGTGTGCAGGTAAACGGGTTTAATTTTAATATGAAAAATCATATTAATAGGTAAAATGTCAAAATGAATTTTCAAATAATTATCGCAATAACTCTCGTGATTTTGGCAAACCTAAATCAATACTTTACTAAATACAATATCTACCGAAAACGGCGGTGAATAGCAAACAAACAAGAGTCTTTAAAAAAGCAGCGCTTTGCTCTGTAGGGGGTCACTCAACACAACAGACAACAACTCAAGATACTGATAAATGATGCAGATGTAAAATATTTTAAAAATTAAAGTATTACAAACCTTGTACAGTACTCTCAGCTGAAGCAAGGCTTTCTATGAAAGCACTCGTTGATCGACATAATACATTTCATACAGCTTTTAGACAACATTTCTAATACCTGACACAATATTGATCCAGCAAAATCGCTTCACATGGAACTGTGAGGCTCATATTACACCAGCCACCAGTGACGCCAGAGAGAACCATTGGCGGCCGTGTGTAAAGCAAGTTCAGACACCAGTGAGACACCAGCCGGCCGTAAAATCTGGTGTCTCGGCTGGCGACCCTAGTTTAATATCTATTATTTATGAAAACCTGGAAGCAAACAGGATTTCTCCCGAAAATTTCTTTCATAAACACTATAAAATTACTATTGAATGCGTGCTTCTCTGGCTTGTTTGATGGTTATGATCTGCCAGTCTTATGTGTTCGTTGTTTCTCCTCATTCGCGTGATGATAGCCTGGATGTAGAGTTGTCTTTACACTCAGTACTTTCTGTCCTTGAAAAGAATGTTCGTGGGAAATTGATTCTCCTTGAAGCCTATTATTTTATTATTCGTTTTTGAAGTTTATAGAGAGGTTCAACATGTTAAAATTCGTAGCTCCCCAGATAATTATGACGTATCTTAAAATTGATTGCACTAAAGAAAAATAAACAGTTTTTATAATGTCTCATAGTTGAGGATTTTACGGAGTTGATAGAATTTGTAGAGAAGCTTCTTGATCCGGTAATTGATAGATTAATGTGTTTGTCCCATTTGAATTTGTTGTCCACTATTGTTCCTAAATATTTTATTTCATTGACTTGATGAATTGAAGGGCAATCACACAGATTACAAAGGATTATTACAAAGCTTTGCCCATGTGAGGAACATTCTTCAAGTTTTGTATGTGTATATGTATGTACTTCTAAGAAAAAGAATAAAGATAATTTCAATTATTTACACAACTGCTCTTTGATTGAAATATATCAAAAAGCTTGTTACAGTCTTGTATACACTACCCATCTCCATAGTGAGGTCCACGTTTTATTGGTAGTATTTGATTGAACTAGTGCTGCTATCCTTGTCTATCATCCCACAAAGCAGATAATGCTATCCTTTTCTAGCTCCGCAACGTGGAGAGAACGATTGTCAACGATGTAGAAATATAATCAATTGACAAAATTGTTAGGCTCAACTCACACTTACGCGACTCAAGTCGAGAAGAGACTCGACTCTATTCGAGAACATGTATTTTCAAATGGTAACGTCGCGGAGACTAGAATCGACTGGTCTGAGTGTCACCATTTGGAAACACATGCTCTCCACTAGAGTCCAGTCTCTTCTCGACCTGAGTCGCGTAAGTGTGAGTTGAGCCTAAATCTTAATTAGGAAAATTCATTACCGTATTTAATCGTTGAGAATTTTATTTTCGAAGAGTACAATATAATTCCTTATTTTAAACAAGAATGAACAGTTAATATTAAATTAGATATACTAGTATTAGCAACCCTCAAAGGAGACAGTGGCAAGGCAGAGAATCGGCGACGGTGTTCTACTGTCATTATAACGTGAACCTGACTATAGATGTAATGTGTTGTAATTATCGAATGTACAAAAATGCATTCACACCTTTGTAAACTGACTGTTTGGGCAAGGAATAGTATTTGATATGAAAGTTTTGAATACTGTATAGCTGACAAGTGTGATTTCGGATCAGAATATTGAACTGTATCACCCGTTGCACAAAAGCCAGTGAACTTTTAATCCGATTAAATTTATTTATTTATTTATTTATTGAAAACAAGAATATGTGGAAGCAACAGATCATGATCCATTTTGCTTCCATTACATTAATCGTTTGAAAACAAAGAAAATTTGAAGTACAACTAAACAAATTAATATTGGAAATAATAAATTAAATGTAGAAACATTTATGATGATGATTATAAATACATTAATATAAAATGCAATTACATCAAGTGATTATACAATCTTAAGTTCTGCACCAAATACTAAAATGAAAAAATGAGTGAAATGAAATAATACTTGAATAATTAAAGAAAATTTGAAGTACAAGAGAAATCCAATTCCAAGAGAACCAATCAAGAAGCCTTCCTCCAGAAAAAACCTCCGTTTGGTCCTCGTGGATTTAATCATGATAAAAATTTAACTGGCTTTTGTGCAACAGGGCCTAGAGACCTTTTAAGAATGAGACAAAAAAAACAAAGAACTTACAGGTTTCAGGGGTCATCAGAATCGCAACTTCCATTTGGTTCTTTCTCTTCTTCTTCTCCTCCTCCTCTTCTGACAGCCGTAGATTAAATGCCACGTTCACCTTCACCTGAAAATATCTCTCCTGCCTTTATTTTTCCTCTCTCTCCTGTACTACTTTCTCTCTCACTTCTTTCTTTCTCTTCAAACACATATGAACCATTTTCAATCCGCGGCTGTTTCTGTAAACAATAAGTGAATAATTATTACCACAGGGAAATTGTTTTGCATCAAATGTTGGTGTTGCGTATCAAGTTGAGATGATACTGTATCATTTTGTGGTAATAATAATAATAATAAATTTATTTCCATCAATATACAAATAAGCAATCAATCAATAAAATGTACACAATATTCAAAAATACAAAATACGAAATTTACTACAAAAGAAATAAATTGCATTTTTCCGGAAATTACCTACTCAACTAGTCTCCCCGACAGATAATCCCTACTAGAACGAAGGAGCTGGTTGTCGGCGACAACCAATCGGCTGTCGGCGACAACCAAGCTCCTCACACGTTCACGTCAACCAAGCTCCCCGACAGCTGATCCCTGCTGATATGAGGGTCTGGTTGTCGTGATCGTACCCGACAACTAAGCTGCCCGACAGCCGATCCCCTATTGGCATTGAAACCAGCTTGAAGCGGGCGGGGAAGTAGTACAATCACAGACACTGTTTCACACATTCTATGGATTCGATTATTAGAAGAAAAGCTTGTTAATGTTGTCACTTCTATCACTGCAAGCATTAAATGAAATGAACGATTTCTCTTTCCGAATCCAAACGACTTAGAAATGTTCATCTTATTGAATTGGCAAGTATTTCAGAATGAGTGTTGTAAGTCTCGCAAGTGATTCCTGTATCATATGTGTAAGTACGTACAGGAGCGGCCTAAGGGCCATGCGAGTCTTGCGATCTGGAGGAATTGTATCAATATATTAATTATTATATATTATACATTATATATTAATTATTATATAGTGAGGTATCATTTTCTAAACCTGAATATTGTTATATTAGAAAAAATGTAATATAATTAATGTAGTATGAATTTATGAATAAACTCCTCAGGATGTTTTGTCCACACCAGAGAAATTATTATTATTAATTATTATATGTACCAGTATATATTGATGCCACTAAATACGTTGAAAGATGAACAGAATTCAATAAATTCTGTCACGAAATACGAGTGTATTCCCTTACAATATCTAAACAGCTGAGGTTGGAAAAACAACCCATATATCATCAAACAAAACTCTGATCTACTGTTTATCTGTCTTGTCTATTCTGATCTGCATGAGATTATGTCAGTTTACTCGCGAAAACACCGGCACTCAAACGTGGCGTGCAAGGAGCTTTGTTGTCGGGTTTGGTGACGACAACCAATCTCCTTGCACGCTGGCGTCAACTAGTCTCCCCGACAGCATATCCCCTACTGGTTCAGAGGGGTCTGGTTGTCGGGACCGTAGACGACAACCAAGCTTTCCGTCAGCAAAGCACCTCTCTCAGGAGCAGAGTGACGCCGTCAACACAATCCCCTCGAAAGTGGTTTTAAAGGAGCTCAGCTGACGGGGAGCTTAGCTGTTGGGGAGACATATATACGAATAGAGACAGTCAGCTGTATATGATTGTATTCACTTTTTGAATTGTTTGTTTGAGGTTGGCCACAGGTGTGGTTGCTCGAAGGCCACGAGTGCGCACACTCCCAGCCATGAGTGACGCTCCTGTTCGTCTCCGAACCATTCCACCTGTAGCTATTTTGTTATATTGGTTTCTCCTTTCTTGATGTACACTTCAAACAAACAAATGTAAATTAAAGTGAAGTAAAATAAATGAAAGGAGAGTATACATGACCCACAGGAAAGACTCTTGGTGAATGGTAATCATTTGAAAAATATTCAGTATCAAGAGTCAATAATTATTTGCTACAAAAACTTCTCTACTTTACACTTTATTTACTACTAAACAGGCTTCATTTATTGGCCTTGATATTACTTGTGGACAGAAGAAACAGGAAGACAATCAAGTTATCAATAAATACATTGATACTATAGTCACAGAATAGATACAGAATGGAAACTGTCAATCAAACGCCTATCCTACCAATGCTTTTTACATGGCACAAATACTAGACACGTCACGTGACCTAGGAAGTTCCATTCCTGGACTTCTGATTGGCTCGCGGCAGTGAACGAGATCAATGATCCGGATCAGTAAAGTGATCCGAAACCTACCATCAATACTATTAATGCGGAGCTTCCTAACAAGATTTTTGCGCCAGGGTACTAGCCGAGTTCCATACTATTTATGCATACTGTGCTATAGTGAGGTCCACGTTATAATGGCAGACTTTGATTAACATTGGTGTTGCTATCCTTGTCTATCTTTCAACAATTCAGATAGCGCTGTCCGTTTCTAGCTCCGCAACGGTTCCATATCTTTTTTACAATGCAAAACTGTAATTAATTAACAAAATCTTCAATCTCAATATTATGAAACTTCATTATTGATAATTAGAAAATATATTTGCTTGACGAATAAAACATAGCACATTATTTTGAAACAAGAATGGACAGTTAATATTACATTAGATATACCGGTATCAGCTATTCTTCATAGAAGTAGTGGCAAGGCAAAGAACCGGCAAACGTTGTTCAACTGCTTTTTCCACTGCCATTATGACGTGGACCTCACTAGAGTCATCATTGAGAGATTGCCACGCTCGTTCAATGAAGTTTACATGAATGACAGATCACTTAATGAAAAGCTAGAGTACAAAAAAGAACAGTCCAGGTCCTGTAGCTCTGCCTATCGGCGGATAACGATAAACGTTAGCATAGGAGATATCCCATGGTTTAGGGCGTTAATGTTCCAATTTTCACTGTCAACTCAAGCCAGTAGTCCTAGTAGTTCTTTCTGGTGAAGCTATATGACGCTGGTAGTCTCTCACAAAGCCGATTTCCGAGCTCGAGCTTGGCCATTTTTGTGTATTGGAATATAGGCTTAAGTACACTCAACAATAAATTTTCCATTTTTCGACCGAATTTGACTTATGATGCATGATTTTGGACCGCCTTGACATGCCGAAAAGATGAAGTGTAGTACGATGAAATCTGAGCATTGAGTCAAGAGTTATAACTGTTTGAAATTTTGAACCTACGGTGTCCTTAAGCGCGCCTCTCCACCGGAAATACTGAAATGAAGTGCATCTAACGGGTGATTCTCATAGAACATAATCTCATGAACTTATTTCATTGTGTGAAATATCAATGTGAGGACAATTTAGTTGGTGATGATGGTTGAAGCTGAAAATTAGGTGTTTATCACAATACAAGGAGCATTGTTGTCAGGTGTACCTGGAAATCTAAATGAGATAGACCGCTCTACCTGATCTCAATTGTAGAGCACAAAAATACCCCAGCGAATTTTGAATTAAACATCTAAATGGTAACAATCGAGATATATTGTTGATCAAAAACTAAAATTCATCAAAATTGATTTTTTCTTCAAATTTCACTCATTTTTGAAAAATCATAACTCAGTATTCATGCGAGGTAGAGAGTTCCAAATGATCTCATTTTATTCAAAATTTTATAATCTAAAAAAAGTCAAGAGCAAATTTTTCTGTTCTATCACGAGATTTGGCAGAAATAGCTGAAAATACGAGGTTTTTGGGCCACCTGTATCTAGCACAAGGAAATTTTGCATGAAGAAATTGGTTCTGGACTTCTCTTATGTAACCAAAAAATATATTAAAAATCAGAACTACAATAATTGCATGCACCAATGTATAATTTATAGTAAATGGACTATGAATCAACAAGGTTGATTAGGCCTAAGTTATCGTAAACAAGACTTTAATATTATTATATCTATTACTTACGGTGTTTTAAATAATAAGCGGACAGGATTATAGCGTGTTTATCTCCAAATTTTGTAGTTTTATCTACACAAATACACAAAAAAAATAATATATTGGACAAAATTGACACAGATCCACACTCAAGAACTAACGGTTTATAAAATCAGAGATGGCGATTTTGCAATGCATCATGGGATTGTGTCATGACCGCATCTAGCGGTAGAAAATGAAACTAAGTTTCAGTTTGGAACGAAATTCGAAAATTGACATCAAAGTGTTGGACGAACTTTATCAGTTTAAGAAGTATTTTGGACTATTTCAACGCTAAAAATTATGAAATTATTTTACTAACTAATATTAAATTCCCAGAAATGAATAAATAATCTTAAAACTGGAAATTAACACAATCTTTTACAAGAGACCAACCAAAATGCAATGAGCATACGAACAACTTGATCAAAATTAATCAATTAAAAAGATAATTCTGGACGAATCACCCTCAAATTGTTGGTAGTCCATTTAAAACATGATAGCTGATCATATTTGAGCGTCAAACATATAAAATTGATGAGAATTAAACATTCAAATCCTCAAACATCTTATAAATTGATGAGAATTCACTTCAAAATTCTTTGTTAGTAATAAACATATTCAACTATAAATATTACTGCTTAACAATCAATTTATAGTGAAAAGATAATATTACAGATTATTTGTAGATAATGCTATGATCTACAGTTTTTTTCCTGTGCATTTTTTTGATTAGAACAACCGTTGAGTTGTATTTCGAAAAAAATTCTGCTGGTACTATTATCTCAATCATGAGTTCTTAAGGGCGTACAGATATACGCGCCGCGACACATGAGCAATTCACTTTTAATCAGCTGACTATATCTGTATTTTTACAGAAACGGTATAAGAATAGATATAAAAAGCTTGGCATCAGCTGATTGAAAGTGAATTGCTCATGTTCGCGGCTCGTAAATCTGTACGCACCTTTATGCTTACCTCGTAGGAGTATCTCAATAATATTATACGGTATACTGTACCTAACTTACAACCTACAATGATGGTTTCTTTTTTTAACAAGTTATGTAATGATTAGATTTTGTCTTTTGTGTTATATGGCTAGCTGACAATATAACTTTAATAATTTATCTATTAGTACAATTACTTGAAAATAAATTACTTTTCAAAAGCGATCAGAATCAAACTCTGTGTCGGATATAGCGTGTGTTAAGAATACAAACTGATTGAATTGAATTACTGTATATATTTCAAATTGTACAAAAAGCAAATATATTTATGGCTAATTTTACAAATAACTATTTACAATAATTTATTATTCAATACATCTTTCAATCCTCATTGCTTTTCCCTGCTCACAAATAGCTCAAAAATACTCTTCCACTTAATTTAGAAACTATAAATTGTTTGATAAAACAATCTTATCCATTATATTATGCAATGCACAAGATCTTCATATTGTATTGAAAATTGCATTTTTGTCAAGATTATATTCAAAGTAAATTGAAATGTAATCTTAAAATTGTCAAGATTCCAAAAATATCAAGTATATTTACTGTAAGGTAATACATGTTACAACAGTGAGAAGAGTATAAAGAATGATACTATAATATGATGGATTTTCTAACAATAAAGTGAAAACTTAATATTACAAAAAATGCAATCTCAATAACAATTATATTTTATTGTTCCAAATTATACTTATTTCTATTTTTTCAATTCCTTTTCAATTCAAACTGAAAGGCAAGTATTAACATCACCAGAGAATAAATATCTAGTTAGTATTTGTACTTTCTTGAATCTATTCTTTATCTAAAAATATTTTATGAGTTTTCTCAGAGTTCTCTTCACGTGATCATTGTATTGTAATGAAATATGAACATGTAATTTATGTCAGTTTCATATTTTTAGGTGGCATCCGAACCAGGGAAATGATTATATTTTAGGTGGCATCCGAACCAGGGAGAAGTGTGTCTGAGAGCAGTAGTTGATCTAGTCAATAAGCGGTCACCCGTCCAAAGGGAATACCGTGCGTTTGTCACTTAAATGGTCTGATTTAAATATTAAGAAAGACCAAATACTTCCAGATTTATTCTCAAATTTACTACAAATATATAAATCTACCATTGGAATGCCTATACTACATACATTATTATATGGCTCAATAGATAAACTATCTATTGTATCCAAAAAAGTATATCAAATAAAACTTTACAAGGATGCAAGAGTTATAAATTAATAGTCTAGTATTTTTCCGTACCGTAGGCAAAAATGATTATGTATAAATAAATCAGATGGATATTTATTAAAATAAGCGTAATCCTAATAAAAATATTCATTTTTTGCACTCTACATAGTTGAGATAGCTTAGGCTGAATGAGGAGCAATGGTTGTTATTTATTATGAACACTGAGTGCCAGTTGCACAAAAGCCGGTTAAATTCTAACCGTGATTTATTCCACGAGAATCAGAGATGCCGCTCTTCAATAACACCTTCTCTGATTTGTTCTCGTGAAGTTAATCACGATTAAAATTTAACGGCTTTTGTGCAACCGGGCCTAACAGTTTGAAGTAAATCTTGCCATAGTAGTATAAACAGGCTTGGCTCAGTTGCACAAAAGCCTGTTAAACGTTAACCATGATTAAATCACACGAAACCAATCAGAGAAGCTTCCGTTTCAAAAAAAGCCTTCTCTGATTGGTTCTTATAATATTCAATCATGATTAAAATTTGACAGGCTTTTGTACAACCGGGCATTCGTCTTTCAAATTGAGTTGAATATAATATATCATCAATTACAAAACTAAAATCTAGCTATGTTTTTATTGCTTGAGGCCGTATGCACCATATCGATTCAGACTGAGTCAGATCAGCTGATGGTTTAAACTCGGAATGTAACCCAAATCGTCTAAAGCTACATCATGTCAACTTTATAACATACATATTATAAAAAGGAATGTATAAAAATTAAGTACAGTAGAAATTTCAGAATCTTACATTGGAAAGTATAAAATATATTACTATAAAAGCATGAAATCAAATAAATATACATTTTACAACACTTCTGAGCAAAATATTTCAAAGATAAAAAAGACAGATTAACATTTGATTATGACACGTATAGAAAATAAATAAAAAAGGAATAAAAAGTCCATATGTAAAATAATACTTATGTATAAAAGTTTGATTTATAATACTGATAAAAATATCATCGATAAAAAATATCACAAGTGGGAATGATTTAGTGACGAATTTAGAGAAATACATAAAATTCATTCAAATTAGAATGTTTGGAAAAACCAACAATAAAACTATAAATGCACGACAGTACGATGATTAAAATAAAAAATGAATAATCTATTACAACATGAAAACAAACTAATATTATGGAAATGAAAGTATTTGTAGAGATTTCTAGTAGATATATATCTTTGATCCAAAAATGTACACGATTTATGTCTAATTACGAGAATAACATTAAATTCTCTTTCTTACCCTAATGGTGTTTTGTCTTTATTCATTGGCATTAACTCAATGAGAAAATTGGAACTAAAATTATTATAAATGGTTTCAGCTTTATCCGTCAAATTTATCAAAATATTATTATATATTACTATTTGCTGAAATGTTCTATCATATTCTCACTCATTAGGTGCTTTTTGTTTTAATTGAAAAAAAAAATCGAAATACATCCCAATCTTTATAATAAATTACACATTTAAAGGCCCCTTGCAATCACATATTTTTCGATTTTTTAAAGAAAAAATTAAGTTAGATTTTGTCTATAAACTACATAGTAAGTTAATACATTACTACACAATATCTATTATAAATATATGAAGGGAATATTATTCATTCTTTAGAAAAATCTATATTAAAAATTTCAAGAGACCAGCTCTTTGATTTGTGATGAAATTTATTATAGTTCGAAATCTACTCTTAACTATGAAGTCTCTAATGATAATAAACTCTAGGTTGGAAAAGATATGATTTTGTTCAAATTTGTAGTTTGAAAAAAATAGTTGAGTTCTCAATATCATCATTATTATTATTAGTAAATAGTATTAGTTCAAATCTACATTAGAGCTAACCCAATTTCTAGAGCAGATTTAGACTGAAACCAAAATAAAAATAGACATCTAAAAATCTACACTAATTCCACTACTTTACAATACAGATGAAATACACAATTTTCCTCAAACATTTACAAAAATAAAGCTATACATCAATAAAATTCAAGCCAATTGAACTAATACACATAAGTTCTTATACAAAATTTAAAAGAAAAAACATCAATATCTATTATTACTAAAATAATATTCATTACTTTATCTACTTCAATAGAATTAGTTTGAAAACACAATAATTCGATGATAGAATTGTGCTACAATAATAAGTTTAGAGTTGTAAAATTCTTTGATTAATGTTTTTAAAATTGTACTACATAGTTAGTTTGTGCAACTACTGCGCAAAGTGGCAATTTGCTGCACCGAAAGAAACGTTTACTCGCCTACGGCTCGGGGGAATGGTTTCTTGAGTGCAGCAGAGGAACTTTGCGCACGTATTTCACATTAAATTTTTCCTACAGTTACCATTGAATATGAGAAGTGGGTAATTATGGGTAAAATTCCTGAAATCCATCAATGTTTGTCTGTATAATTTTATTATTAATAACAATTTCTCATTCATTTCAAATTCATAATCCAATTGAAAATTGATAATTATTCAAATAAAAATTAAATTAATCCAATGAATTTGAAAAATATTGAGTAAATCTTAATTTCTGAATAATTTTTCAACCAATCAATATGGATGAAAAAAAACTATATTTGAAATAATGAATACTTAATAATATTCAAAATGTTTAATTTAATGAGTTCTCATTTTTATTTATTTGAAAATCAGAAAAAATGTAGATAGAACAAATTCACATTCAAAATACACGCCAACAATGTCAACAGCTGATTGGGATGGCTGCAAGATAATACGCAAAGTATTAAGAGTACGCAAAGTAATACTTTGCGCACTAGAGCGGAAAAGTGATTCTTTACGTTCTGTAATCAGTGCAGGAATGGCCACTTTTCAAGGTAACTGTAGGAAAAAAATATTTTTGAATGAAACAATTTAATTATATATTAGAATATTCTATACACTTGAGATCCTAAGTACAACAGTGCCGTGTGAATATGACTAAAGCTTTCAAGTTCTATTTATAAACTCAATTTAAAGCTCAAGCTTACAATTTAAATTCAAATACTGGCTTTGGAATGTGTGTTTTACAATAAATGCATCAAATTTGAACTAGATTATGATGAAAAATTCATGAAATTTGAACTAATTTATGAAGAAAATGCATGAATCGTATGTATGGCAGGATGTAGCAAGATATGTATTACAGAATATGATCTGAATTAAATATAAATTTGAAAAATATGTACAAATGATTGATGTCACGATATGATGGATGTAGGTCAGTCAGTGGAGGCTTCTCCTCATACAGGGGTTTCACTCGTATCTTTCCTGTAGAAAAAACGAAAAAAACATTCATTAGAAATATTATAATAAATTGTTGAATTAGAACAATTGAATTTCAAGTACGACTACTAAATAAGAATTGACTGCAATTTGAATTGTAAATTGAGTGTGTAATTGAAGAATGTTAAGGTGCATACAGATATACGCGCCGCGAACATGAGTAAGTCCACTACCTCCGTAAACAAAGCCGTAGTGCATTCGTGTGACGTCAGCACAGGTAGGGCTTCTACACCAATGAAAATTCGTTTATTTCAGCTGATTTATATCAGCTAGTGTTTTTATGGTGTAGAATCCTACCTGTGCTGACGTCACACGAATGCACTATGGCTTTGTTTACGGAGGTAGTGGTAAGTCACTTTTAATCAGCTGATGCCAAGCTTTTTATATCTATATATTACCGTTTCTGTAAAAATACAGATATAGTCAGCTGATTAAAAGTGAATTGCTCATGTTCGCGGCGCGTATATCTGTACGCACCTTTAAGTGATACATAACCTAGCTACATTTGGAATGTTCTTGTATAAATTAGAATGAACCGTTTTGGGCTTATAAGCCTCTGGTACTTCTCTGTAAGTTCTGTATTTCTGAATTATTGAATAAATTTAAATCTGCAATCGACTGTCATCATTCTGCGTTTCATTGAAATAATATTTCAAAAACACTTGTAACCTTAATGAATTTTCCTCATTTATATTTCTCTCTATAGTGAGGTCCACGATATAATGGCAGTGTTTGATTAGCAATGGTGTTGTTATCCTTGTCTAGCATCAACAAGCGGATAGCGCTATCTTTTTTTCGCTTTGCTCTGTTGCCAGATCGTCTTTTAACAATGTACAAATTAACAAAATATTCAATCTTAATTATGAAATCATTGAAAAATATAATTTCTCTGCTTAATGAAATATAATTGATTGTTTTAAACGAGAATGAAAAGTTAATATTACATCAATAAACCTGTATCAGCTACCGTCTATAGAAGACATTGACAAGACAGAGGTTCGGCAACGTTGTTCTCCTATCTTTCTCCACTGCCATTATAACGTGGACCTCACTATAGAATAAAATCGTATTACTATACTACATAGCATAGACAATAATTTATATTTGTATCGAATCGAATGATTATACACATACTGTGTATGATTATAAAGTTTTTGAAAATGTTCCAAAAAAATGAACAGAGACAGTTTTTCACAAAAACTATTATATAGCCTATATATTAGAATTTATATTAGTATGCCAGTAATTATATACTTCTATTATATTGTCAACTTGTATAAACTTTTAATTTAAGGTTTTAAATTTGAAGGAACTTGTCCTATCTGCGTTCTATTGCAGCGTATGTTTTACGTTGTTTTCAAAAAGCTCTTCATTCTATTTATAAAATAGAATATAGTACCCTTTGAATTGATAAATAATAGATTAAGAATACATAACAACTGGTTTCAGTGTTCAGACCATCGTCAGGTTTTTATTAAATATCTGGTTAGCTGAGAAAAAGAATACCATTGTTACTTATGGGACTGTTCACACTAATTGAACTAATGGTATTTTAATGGAATTTTTTTAGAAATGCAAGGATTTAGAGATGAAAGTAAGATGCCATGTGAAAAACTAGAAAAACAGGAGCCTTAATAGATTGGTTGACTACAAATAAGTGGTGTAACATCACATACAACAGATTTATGATATAAAAGGCACTTGTAAAAATTTTTTTGGTTCGGAATCTACTTACCAGGTCATCCTCACTGTAGCAAGAACATAGATTTTAGATTTTATTTACTTGTGTTTGATACATACACATTATTTGAGCAAACTTTTGATAACTTAAACTCTTATTTATTTGAACATTGAAAATCCAAGTACCATTTTAGAAACCTTTTATTCACACCAAGTTAAAACATATTATTGCCATTTCATTCACTGATTCGAAAATGACATTAATATGGTGAAACATGTTGTGAATATAAACGTTTTTTTAAAAAAGGATACTTAGTGCCGGTTGCACAACAGCTGGTTAAATTTTAACCGTGGTTAATTCCACGAGAACCAATCAGAGAGGCGTCTTTTCACAAAACGCCTTCCCTGATTGGTTCTAGCGACGAAATTAATGCCACAGTTAAAATTTAACCGGCCTGCTTGCACAACGGCATCTTAGTATTTTATATTTCAATCTACATTTGTAAATATCAGGCATGGTATTAACTATTCT
>NW_024092639.1:0-14080 GCF_014356525.2 Nilaparvata lugens | reverse complement strand
CTCGTTCTTTGAAATTTGATTAAAAGGCTGTCTGTTTAGTATTTTTCTAATTTTGTCACGATGCCGTATTGAGTTAACAAGTCCCGCACTCATCCAAGGCTTGATTTGGGTTTTTTAGCTGAAAGTTTAATCACTGATGTTTTGGATTCAATAACATTCTGAAGAATGTTAGTGAATTGGTCAGCAGCCATATCAACATCATTTTGATCAATGACGCTATCCCAATTTTGGCTTGAAAGAGATTTTGAAATTTCGTTCCAGTCTGTTCTTGGAACGAATTTATCAACATTCGTGGGCTTGAGTGAGTTGGAAGATACTAAATTCAAACATAAATTATGGCATAGTGATCTGTTATAGAGGACTGTAAGATAACAGATGATGCTTTGAAGGTACGCGGAAGTTTGATAAAATAGTGGTCAATACACATGCCACTAGCGGAACGAGTGACTTTATCTATGCATGCCACATAACCCGCGCCGTTCAATACATCCACGTAACGTTCTTCAAGAGAGTTGGGAGCAACATTCAGTAAGTCGCAATTGATATCACCGGCTAACAGCCGAATAGAGCTTTTTGAATGTTCATTACAATAAATTTCAAGTGAGTCTATGAAATCAGAGAGGCCAGAGTTCGGACTGCGATAGACGGATAGTAGCTCGCATGTTGCACCCGCCCATTCAAACTTCAGACTCAACAGGTGGCCAGGCCGCCAATTAAATGCTCGCTACATGTTACTGATAACTCGCTATCAATATAGAAAACCAACCCATCACTCTGATTCAATCTGTTATAAGTTCTGAATAAATTGTATCCTGGAATATTGTAATTAAGTTACTTTCATATTTTAGCCATGCTTCGGTTAAAATAATACAATTAAATTTATGCTCAAGTCCATGTAAAACAGTTAAAAATTCATCAATATTTCTACCGTAGCTTCGGATATTTTGGTGAATTACTGAAAACCCATGATACCGGCTATTCTCAGAGCCCTCCTCATCTCTAAATAAATATTTAAAATAATTAATGTCATTGCACTCTGTGCATTTAATGAATGGAAGATCCAATTCATCGAACACGTCTCTTATCATTTTTATGACAACTTACCCGGCCGCCTGGCATTCAATTAAACAATACTGTACATTTGAGAGCAAACAAAATAAGAATAAAAAGACTCAATTATTTTAAATTGAAATAAAATCCTCAAAGGATTTTGAGGTGAAATGGAAAAGTCTCAAAATTTGTTTTTTAGAGGTGAAAAACCGCCTTTTTTGCGTTTCAGCAAATTTCAGATTTGAATTCAGCGCTCCAAAATACACATAAAAACGTCTAGAAAAATTCTTTCGTGACTCCTAAGAAATTACCATTTTATTGGACTAATAATCAAGATCCATTCCATATGAATTGGAATTGATAGGCTTTATTAGATAGTTTATTAACAATGTGGTATGCAGTCTACGATACATCAAATAGAACATTGAATAGAAGCTATAAAAACCTTTTCAGTTTGAAAATCTGAATTTCCCACCTTTAGCAGAAAAACTTATACTCGACAAGGATCTTTTAGAATTAATATTTTTATCAAAATTGTGTAACAATTCAAACACCCCGCTCTCATAGGATATTAATTATTAGAATAGCGGAGTCATCACTCAGGCTACCAAATTGGACTTTTGAACTAGTGAGCTGAGAGAGTGCTGATGACCGCGTAGAGGCGAAACTAGAGGGAGAACGTTCCGAGACGCGCTAGAGGAAGGTTGTGCTTGAGATAGTGAGATGTAGTTTTTAGTAATGTGATTGAGGAGTGATTATGTTTAGAGAGGGAGAGAGTATAGATGTTTGTTATGGGATTTTTTCAATAGAGTGAGATTGTTTTGGTGAATTTGCGTATTTATTTAATAATATTATCCTATAAAAGTAGCAGGGCCCAGGACCCAAAAAACCTGGTGGTGGCAGCTCTACTGGAGAGCACTGTCATGCTCGCCACGCACGCCACAAGTGGTGACTTGGCGGTGGGATCCGAACTCTGAAAACTTTTTAAAAGTATTTCAACCGTGAAAGAACAGTAAAAATTGTCTCCGAAAGATAATATTGGTGCCGTGATAGTTTCAAAGTTTATTGTTAAGCATTACTAAATTTTAATTCGTTTTTGAATGTGTGTACGTGATTGTGTTGAACTCTTGATTATGTGTATTATGTATTTCGTTAGTTTGTGAAGATGAAGAGAACTTTATTAACTACCAAATAATGATCAGTATAAATTTATTTCTACATGAATTCGGACAAAAGGTGAAATTTCTTCAATTCATAGTTCAATATATCAAATCCGTGCAGTAATATTTTCTAAATAACGTTGACGTCTCAAAAATGATGCAGCTAAAAAAATTATTAAATTCAATTTTAAAGACTGTTGAACAGTGAGTTCGAAAATTATTCGGATGAAATATGAAACCGAGCGCGATTGTTGAACTCTGGAAAGCGGAAGTGTCCTGAGTCAGCAGAACGCGGGCAGCGAACCAGCGAAACGTTGAGGTGAGGATTGGCAGAGGTGTGACGTGGGCTTCCTCCAACTTTTGGGTGTTGGCGAATACGTCACCAGGTTCATCGCTCTTCAGGCTACACGACTCCATAGAGACTGTCGCTGTCATTCTACCAGCTGTTCGGCGGATGACAACTGTAATAACATGGATCTACTACAGGGGCAACGTTTGCGGCATTCTACAATGGAGATGAAGACATCAATTAAATTTGGTGAGCAATTTATACAGCTCTTTCTATATTGAAAATATTATTGTTATTATTTATATATTTATCGAATATTTATGTGGCGTTTATGTTGGAGATAGACTTCCCGATGAATTCATTTTATGATAGGTCTACATTCGTTTATTTAGAGCTCATATCAAATTATTAATGTTCATTTATGCTGAATCGATCAGATCAGATATCAATATTGTTTATTATAAAATAATTTAAGATGAAAAGATTTCAGGAAATTATCTAGGTCACACAAAGCTGATAGATTAAATTTATTGTTTTATGAGAGTTATTTATTTATGCAAATGAAAGGTTATAAAAATTTAAAATGGCTGAGAGAGTTAATTTTGAAGGGCAGGAAGTAGAAGCTCAAGCTGCTTTTGAAGCGCTATCAGCTAGATTAAATCAACTTAGTATCACACTAAACGAAACTGTTAACAGAGACCTAAATAGAACAGATACAAATTTAGTAGATGTAGAACTTGTTACACCCCCTGAGCAAAATGTCAAACCAAATTTCGATCTAGTTAGCAGTATTCCAACATTCGATGGAGAGCAGTCAGATCAAATCCATTCTTTTCTTGACACTGTTGATGGAATCTCTCACTTGTGTGGCTGGTCAGAATTTCAAAAGACACAAATTATCAGATTAAAACTTACCGGAAGTGCATTATTGTTTTTCAAGTCAGATGATAGGTGTAGGAATGCAAAATCTGCAGCTGAAATTAGAGCAGCTTTGGTTGAGCGTTTTGGTGATAGCCTACCAAGTCGCTATTACTATGAGCAATTGGCATCAATCCAACAAAATAAAGGAGAGTCAATTGAAAAATATGCAGACCGAGTCATGAACATTAGTAGGAAGACGATTAGAGTAACAGCAAGTGATGAAGCTAATAAAATACTAAGGGAAGAAGCTGATAGGAGAGCCATGGAGTCATTCCTAAGAGGATTACTTGGCGAAATAGGGAAACAAACTCGAATCAAATTCCCAACATCCTTCAAAGAAGCAGTAACAACAGCCATAGCGATTTCCAACCTAGATAGAAAACCCTTCCAAAATGAACAGGAGCCATCTAGAAAAGTATTTAGCACAATAACTCAAAAAAATTGTTATAACTGTGGGAAGATTGGACACATCGCTAGACATTGTAGGAAGAGAGTTGTACACACTGACACCCAACAAGTGGGCATTAGAGTTTGTAACTTTTGTAAGAAAAAGGGTCATCTAGAAACTGAATGTAGAATGAAACAATATTCCGCAGATAAAATTTGTAACAATTGCAACAAGCGAGGACATCTTGCACACAATTGTTGGGGAAGTGGGAAAAAGATAAATGACAACCGAAAAGATCAAGAGAAGTTGTTAAACGACAACGGGGAGCTCAAGACCGCCGTTGGGAACCCCAAACATTAGTAAATTCAGATCACTTTTGTAATAGGTCTGGACAGGCGAGACGAAGTAAGCCCAAAATTGTAACTACATTATGCCAAAATAGTGCCGAAGAACTAGTTGTGGATGGTAGTATTGGAGGAGTGGAAGGAAAGATTGTAGTTGATACGGGAGCACAAGTATCCCTTATCACAAGACAAATCGTAACTGGCACAATCACTCCAAGCAACATCCTAATTAGAGGCATCGCTGGAGCCCTTATGCGAGTGCATGGGACAGTGAGGCAAGTTATAAAACTGAATGGGATGGAGGTAAAATGCGACTTAATAGTAGTTGACTTACCAGACACCTATATTGCAATACTGGGATATGATGTTCTCAAAATTAAAAAGTCAGTCATAGACCTTGATCGTAGTATATTATTTATGGAAGGAAGGCAAGTTGCGCGACTTTATGAAAGAAACAGTTCCAATGAAGATTACAAAAAGAGTGGCTATATGAAGGTTGAAGAAGAAAATACTCAATCAAAAACTATAAGTATGAAAAGTGAAGGAAGTACTCAAACAGATTTTACAAATTCAAAGATAGAAGAAAATTATATCCAATCAAAACCGATAACTTCAAAATTACCCTCAGAATCGACAGTTCATGTTAATGCGTATTGTAGAACCAATCTCACAATACCTGCTAGGTCGGAGAGAATAGTACAAATCAAATTGGGAAAAAACAATAAAGAATTGAAAAATGAATTAGAAAACAAAGTAATAATAACAGAGCCTGTAACAGTCAAAGTTCATGGAATTTTAATAGCTCGAAGTCTTTCTAAAGTAATGAATGGTATGTGTTGGACTAAAGTAACAAATGTAACCAATGAAGATTTAACATTATATAAGAACACATTAATTTGTAATGTTGTAGAGTCTCAATCAAGCAATGATGAACACGATACTAACTATAAAGAAGTGAAGCTAACTAGAAACAGAACAGAGGAGTTTGCAGCTAAATTAGAAGGAAAGTTGAGTCATTTGGATAATGAAGAGAGAATTAAGATGAGAAATATACTTTGCAAATATATGGACATTTTTAGTCTTGAAGGAATTGAGAATTTAGGCTGCACATCAACAGTAGAACACAAAATTAATACTGGTGATCACCCCCCTATTAATAAAAGACCGTACAGGGTACCACATTCACAGAGAGATGTTTTGAAGAAACTTATTCAGGAACAGCTAGACAAAGGAATCATTGTGACCAGTTCATCACCTTGGTCAGCACCAGTTGTTATTGTTCCGAAAAAACCAGGTCCTGATGGTGTTATTACATACAGAATGTGTATTGATTTTAGAGAAATTAACAAAATTACAGTTCCAGAAGTATGGCCTTTACCTGATATCCACGAGACATTAGATTCATTAGGAGGTAGCAAATATTTTACAGCACTTGATATGAATTCTGGATTCTTCCAAATCAAAATGCACCCTGAGAGTCAAGAAAAAACTGCTTTCAGTACTCCTGATGGACATTATGAATATACAAGAATGCCAATGGGACTTATCAATTCACCAGCAGTGTTTCAAAGACTTGTAGACTCTACCTTGTTAGGATTGAAAGGAAAAGCATGCCTACCGTACATGGATGATATTTTAATATTTAGCCCTACAATCGATCAGCACACTGAAGATATTGCCCAAGTATTGGATAGATTTAGAGAAGTCAATTTGAGTGTTCAATTGAAAAAATGTCAAATTGCTAAGCCAGAAATAAGTTTTCTAGGTCACATAGTCAACAGGGATGGAATCAAGCCATGTCCTAAGAAAATTGAAGCAATCAAAGAGTTTCCTCGACCTAAAAATGAAAAAGAAATCCGTGGTTTTGTAGGTTTATGCAGTTATTACAGAAGACATGTTCCAAAATTCGCCGAAATCGCCAAACCGCTTACAAAATTAACTAAAAAGAATCAACATTTTGACTGGAATGAAGAATGTGAAACCGCTTTTCAAAAGTTGAAAGAAAAACTAATCACAGAACCGCTACTTATTTATCCAGATTTCTCAAAAGCATTTATTCTTAGCACAGATGCCAGTAATTTCGCAATTGGATCAATTTTAGCTCAGGAAATCAATGGAGTTGAACATGTTATTGCATATGCATCTAGACAACTCAATTCAGCTGAACAAAATTACAGTGTAACAGAGCGAGAGCTATTAGCAGTTGTGTGGGCTGTTAAATATTTTAGATGTTACCTCTATGGTCGATCATTCACTTTATATACTGATCATAGTGCTATCAAGTGGCTTTTATCACTGAAAGATCCATCAAGTAGACTAACCAGATGGGCTTTGAAGTTAGCTGAGTACGATTATAAAGTAATTCACAAGCCTGGTGTTAAACACTCAAATGCAGACTGCTTAAGCAGAGTTATATACAAGAATACAGTTGAGAATCTTCCATTGTTAGACTTGGAAATCATAAGAGAGAAGCAGAGAGTAGACGAAGAGTGTCAGCGCCTTCGAGAGTATCCTAGTTTCAAATTGAGTCTAGAAGGGATCATTCACTTCAAGAAACATGATAAGAAGTTGATTGTTATACCAAGAAGCCTTCGAGAAAAAGTTATTCGTCTCCACCATGATCTTCCTTCTGCCGGTCATGGGGGCATTAAGAAAACAATTGTAAGAATTCAAGAAAAGTTTTATTGGCCTAAAATGAAGAATGATGTAACTAATTTTATAAGAGCGTGTGAAGAATGTAGTAAAAGAACAGATTACGGAAAATCGAAAGCACCCTTAGGAGAATTTAAAGAAGTGACCGAGTTTGGATAAAGACTGTCATGTGATATTCTAGGTCCACTTCCGTTATCAAAGTCAAGAAACAGATACATCCTAACAGTAATTGATCATTTTACTAGATATGGGGATTTTATCGCCCTACCGGATCAAACTGCTGAGCCTATTGCACAAGCACTAATACAGAGAGTGATAACAAGAATCGGCGTACCAATGGAATTAATTACTGATCAAGGAACTAATTTTACGTCTGATCTGATGAAATCTATGTGCAAACTTCTAGGAATAAGAAAACTACAAACAACAGCTTATCACCCAATGAGTAATGGTAGAACGGAAATAGTTCACAGAACTATACCAAAAATGTTGAGTCATTATGTCAACAAAAATCAAGATGACTGGGATGAGTTGCTTCCCATGGTGAATATGGCATACAATTCGCAAGAGCACGAATCAATTGGATACACACCTTATGAGATGGTATTCGGAAAGAAAATGAGAACACCGCTTGAAGCTAATCTCACATTAACTGAAGATACAGAGATTTATTCGAATTATATAGAAGATCTTAGAAGTAGACTACAAACTATAAAAGAAATGTCAGTTGAGTGCCAAGAGAAGGCAAGGAAAACGCAGAAGAAGCAGTACGACAAAAAGTCTAAAACAAGTGAATATCGTTAGGACAAAAAGTTTATCTTTATGTACCACAAATTAGAAGAAAGAGAGTGAGGAAATTGTCAAAGCTATGGAGAGGACCGTATCGAATTGTAGAAATTAAATCGAAACTGAATGTAGTATTGAGAGTAAGAGGAAAGAACGTAGTTGTACATGTAAACAGAATAAAACCAGCGTTGTACTATGAGCAAGCTGCAAATGAAGTTAGAGAAGGAAACGAGCCAGAAGAAGAAGAGGAGGAAGAACAAATAGAAGTCAATGAGGAAAACGAAGAAGAGCAAGATGAAGACGACGACGATAACAATGACGAAGTAAGAGAAGAGGAAGCATATGATGAAAATGAATCAGATAACGATGCAAACTCGAAACACAAGAGAAAAAGGAAAAAACCAAGAAGATATAACGATTATGTAGTGTATTGATTATGTCCATGATTATTGAGATATAAATATATATTGCATATTAAATGTAAAAGAATGACCCCATACGATAGATTATTCATTTATTTATTCAATTATAATATTCAGTAGGAAGTTTATATATGTCGAAGTTTATTTTTATTATGGATATTTATTTTGTATTACTTCAAGATGATAACTTTAAATGTTGGTGAGAAAGAATTGAAGCAAGTTTACTTGAGACAGGAACAAAAATAAAGAACTAAAACAAGGTGTGAATGTTTAGTATGTTGAGTAAGTATGGAGTGTGAAAGTGATGGCCAGTGAATGTTGATAATTGTGGAAGAATGATTTGTGTGATTGAAACTAATAATAAAAAACTAAACATGTCCATGGGAAAACCAATGAAACTTTGATTCACTAATTTTGTGAATGAAAACGAAATGCATAATATTCTATTATTGAAGAATTTTCATGTCTTGCTCTAATTCACACCAAAGGAACTATGAAAACTTGTAGTATATTTATACCTTATGCTATTATTATATATTAAAATTAATTTAGGAGTTGAAAATAAGTTGAAATGTATTCAATAAAGTCATCAGCATTGACTTGGGAAAATCTAATATATTGAAACATGAGAATAATTTATGTTTAGTGTAGTAGAAAATTGACAATTTATTGCTGTATTTAATAATATTATGTATAATAAGTATAAGCTTGATACTGGTCGTAGTTTTGTGTTGTCTCGCAGGAGTGCCTTTTGCGAACGGACAGAGAGGCCAGAGCAACAGAGCCACAGGCACACACCATCCGAGTTGAAGGAGGCGGTCACCTCGAGAAGATAATGCAGGAGACAAGAATTCGGCAACGACACTGCCTAAGAGTCAACTCAACAGTTTCAAAATCGCTGGGTGTTCAAAAGTGACCAATGTGTGGTGGGGACTATAATGATTAGAAATTTAAAACTTTATGTGGGAGAACTTTATGGTAGCCTAATGTGTTAAGATGGACTCTGCTTTGCTCTGTGCCAATAATTTATTGTTTGTAAAATTAGACTAGATTCATCATTCAAATGTATAAGTATGATACTCTCTCTCCTTGAATTTTATTATATAAATTTTTAAAATGTAATGAATATGGAAATGTATCAACTATACTTAACGATATTGTCAAGATTTAAATTTTATTTGATTTCAACTTAGTTTAAAGATGTGCCAGTAATTGTATATGCCACATCTTTTTCATGCGGAGGGGTGATGTAACAATTCAAACACCCCGCTCTCATAGGATATTAATTATTAGAATAGCGGAGTCATCACTCAGGCCACCAAATTGGACTTTTGAACTAGTGAGCTGAGAGAGTGCTGATGACCGCGTAGAGGCGAAACTAGAGGGAGAACGTTCCGAGACGCGCTAGAGGAAGGTTGTGCTTGAGATGGTGAGATGTAGTTTTAGTAATGTGATTGAGGAGTGATTATGTTTAGAGAGGGAGAGAGTATAGATGTTTGTTATGGGATTTTTTCAATAGAGTGAGATTGTTTTGGTGAATTTGCGTATTTATTTAATAATATTATCCTATAAAAGTAGCAGGGCCCAGGACCCAAAAAAACCTGGTGGTGGCAGCTCTACTGGAGAGCACTGTCATGCTCGCCACGCACGCCACAATTGATATAAAAAAACGTCAAATTGAAGGAAGAGTAAAAAATAACTTTTTAAAGTGTTCAGTTACCGTAGGTCGGCTAATTAAGGTACTGGTGTACATTAAACAAAATTCCATTAATCAACTCTTTCCAATAACTGGTTAACGATAATATATTCATATACGGTATATTCTAATCCTGAATAGAAATGTTTTAACTTTGTGGCTGGCTGGGTGGAAAATCTTTAGCCAGATTTGTCTAGACTTGTAAAAACGGATTTCTGGTAGGCCTACTGTTTTGTCAACGATGGAAATTGAGATTTCCACTACCTACCTTATTATATACCGTACCTAATCACTAATCTTTAGAAAAAAATTCTTGAATACAAATTCACAGGACCAATGATCTATAATGCTAAAAGTTATGGCTGAATGGATTGAACCATTTGATTTTTCCCGCAAAATATTTGAATAATACATCGAGTAAACAAAAGTTTCATAGAGTTATACAGAAATACAGACGAGTACGTTCTACGGTACTGTACCGGTAGGTCCTCTAATTAGGAGATTCAGAGGAAGTAACTACGGTAGGGCAAGGCCCCAACTATGAACGGGCGATATAGACGTGTTTATTTTTCTCAGCTTGTTATCAGAATGCATATTACTGTCCCTTAGATTATACTGGTGCTCTTTATCTGAAGACGTGCAAAATAAATTCAGCGCGTCTATGTAGGGGCTTATTACTTATCTATTATGAACAATGCAATAATACACACACACCCAAAATAATTTCGTAGTGGTTAAGCTTGCATTTGTATAGATTCCATAGATGCAAATTGAACAGTTTTCCTTATTACAATATAATTTTAAACTAGATAATTTATAATCGGCTACTTACGAAAGCGCTACAGCCCTGCATGGACCTTGGCCTTCTCAACAATTTGCCTCCATTCATCCCTCTGATTGTTCAGTCTCTTTCAGCTCCTCACTACTAAGCAAGCCATATCTTCTACATCCTGTAGCCAACGTGTTCTCGGGCGACCTCTTTTCCTCGTTCCTTCCATTCTTCTAGCATCAAGCCTCTGCATCCTATTGTTCTCCATTCTTTGCGCATGTCCCAGTCAGCTGATTCTCCTAGACTTTATGAATTGTACTTTATCTTTTCCCCACAGAATGTTACTTATCTCTGCATTGCTTCTGATTTTCCATTTTCGTATACAATGGTCCATAAACTTGAGTGCCCCCTACGGGCGGTAAAGATGCCTTGATTTTTTCAACTTGTTGACAGGATGCATATTTTCTCTTAAATCTTGAACTACACTAGCGTTTTTTTCTGATGATGAGCAAAATAAATTCAGTGCGTCTATGTAGAGGCTTAACCCATCTTATATGAGCGATGCTATATCCTATTTGAGCATTTCACACTCTGATTTCGTAGATGTTGAGCTTGCATTTGCATGGATGCGAATTGAACAGTTTCCCCTATTACATTATAATAAGATTAAATATTTATATAATACTCAGGCCTGGCCTATACCGCAATGTTGACGTGTTGTTGCTCCCGCAGGTCGCAGGTGTCGGCCGAGATTCGCTCTGTCCGATGTCCAATTTGAATGTAATTCTATGAATTGAAGTTAAAAGTTATTGAGTCCCGATAGCAAGCAACAAGTACCTAGCATGGTTGTGGGATACAAATCAACTTGATATGACTAATGGACATGATGGACTACAAACCCTTTATTGTGAATGTACCTTTCTCATGTTGTAATTACATTGAAAATACTCGAATGTCTGGCACCCACCGTTATACGTGTCTGGCTGGTGTTGGTAGTTGTGAAACGGGACTTATATAAGTAGGCTACACAAAATATAAGTACAGTGTAAAGTACTGATACAATGTATTAAAGTTATAACATACAAAATTTGTTGAATATTTTCCGGCTGAGTAGAGATTGCTATTCACTACAGACTACATAATAGATGGTTTTCTTCTATGTTAATTTGTTGTGAAGTTGCATTCTGAATGGAGTCAACTGACTGCCTGCAACTTGTGCTTGGATTGCAGGCTACCGTCTTCAGTTGCATTCTTTATCACTTGTCATCTTTTTCTCATCATTTATTCAGTTAAACAAGCAAACAAATACATCCCAAAAAAACAATCAACTTGCAATAATTATTCCCGTTAGAATTTCTTTGATGCCTTATTTTGCAAAGGAGAACTCTTAGGTGATCAAATATCAGTTTTGGGTGGTATAGCTATTGAATTTAAATTGCAATCACATAATATTATGTGTGTATAGCCTGCTTCCACCTAAACCTTTCATCTCTATTCATTAATGGTTTTCTAAATCATTAAACCTTTTCTGTCTTTATTCAATTAGGCCGTGGCCGTTTTTGACATTGAATGTTATCCAGTATTCAATATTTAACAGATATTCAATAATACAAATTTAAGAAAATAAACATTGGTCATAAATCAATCCGATATTGCAGCTTTGAATTAGAGGAATAATTTATTCATGTTTTACTGTTGTCATGTTTTTTCAGGAGAGTATCAATAGTGAAGGAAATTGCTAGTGTTGGCAACTCGAGTGAATGATTTTTGGGCGTGAAAATCTACTGGATGGTTGATCTGATTCTGATGACAATGGAAATAACCGAAGTTGAAATGGACGGCTATGACAGCCAAGGATGTCTCCATGATATGTTTCGGAGACAAGCGAGAAAAACTCCCAATAATCAGGCAGTTGTTGGATGGGTCAGTTTTTGTATTTTTCATTTGTTGGAGTGTTGACTATTCCAGTATCAATGATAGATTGCTTAAATTCGAATATTTAGTACAAGACATCATTGAATTCGATAATAAGACACAATTCCCCAGTTTATCAACAATTTCTATAAGTTATTGATAAAATTTGTTGAATATGCAAGTACCTTACACTGTTATTGAGGAACTTTTCCATTATTGCTTTTAATGTACTTTAATTCCTTCTTATAATTGTTTATGAGTTATAGATAACCATTAGTTTACTCCATAGTTATTTTATAAGAATTATTTATCCCTTTTCATGAAGATTATTTTCTACAATAATATGAAACTTTCTCAAATTCAGTGTTTCTCAATGCTATTAGTTATTTATACTTCACATCACATTAGTAGTTGTTTCTACTATTAGTAGTGTGCCTTTAAGGCAGGAGATCTCGCTGACAAACTACTTTTTTGGATTACTATCAATTTGATCATGTCTATGGTCCTTTTCACCTCTCAACTCCTCTTTAAACAATATGTGATTATCATACATTTTCTAAAACTATGTTATAGACCTGATTGTAGTTTGTAATTGTAGAGTACTATATCGATGGTCTATTGACTAGTTGAAGCCTCATTCACATTGTCCAACACAGACAGACAGTAATTTGCATGGCCTTGCTGGTCTGTGTCTGTGCGGCCAGTTGCTGCTAGATGTGAATACACTCATGCAAATCAAAGTGAACAATACTTTTAATTGTGTCTGACACACTGCGTTGCGTGTCTGTCCAGTGTTGGTAGATGTGGATCAGGCTTAATGGATTCCAATCACAATACAATATTATCAATTATAAAGTAATATATAATGTTGCCATAACTGATTTATATAATTTCATTTTCAGTGGAACTTTAAATACCTTGATTATGTGAGCGACTGTTTAGCAGTGAAACTTGGACAGTGTGGAGTGGGAGTGAATACGGTGGTTGGAATATTAATGGACAGACCTGATGATTTTGTTGTCTCCGTTTTGGGCATACTGAAAGCTGGTAACATATTCTACTCAATCCTTCCCTGTTCAATCTACTAATACTATATTAATAGAATATCTTCTTCTTCTTCTTCTTCTTCTTCTTATTCTTCTTCTTCTTCTCTTCTTCTTCTTCCTGCTTCTTCTTCTTCTTCTTCTTCTTCTTCTTCTTCTTCTTATTCTTCTTCTTCTTATTCTTCTTCTTCTTCTTCTTCTTCTTCTTCTTCTTCTTCTTCTTCTTCTTCCTGCTTCTTCTTCTTCTTCTTCTTCTTCTTCTTCTTCTTTCTTCTTCTTCTTCTTCTTCTTCTTCCTGCTTCTTCTTCTTCTTCTTCTTCTTCTTCTTCTTCTTTCTTCTTCTTCTTTCTTCTTCTTCTTCTTCTTCTTCTTCTTCTTCTTCTTCTCTTCTTCTTCTCTTCTTCTTCTTCTTCTTCTTCTTCTTCCTTCTTCTTCTTCTTCTTCTTTCTTCTTCTTCTTCTTCTTCTTCTTCTTTCTTCTTCTTCTTCTCTTCTTCTTCTTCTTCTTCTTCTTCTTCTTTCTTCTTCTTCTTCTTCTTCTTCTTATTCTTCTTCTTCTTCTCTTCTTCTTCTTCTTCTTCTTCTTCTTTCTTCTTCTTCTTCTTCTCTTCTTCTTCTTCTCTTCTTCTTCTTCTTCTTATTCTTCT
>NW_024092638.1:0-17161 GCF_014356525.2 Nilaparvata lugens | reverse complement strand
TCCATGTACGGTAGGCTGCTAAGCTAGTTGGCTGAACTGCCATAATAACTAAATTCCTAGGTCAGGTAGGCCTACATAGCATATTCTTATGGCCTAGGAAAACGTTATTGATGTAGCCTCTACCTATAGGCCTACTTGACCAATTTAAAGGCAAACAACGAGCTATTAATTTGGTGACCGCTATTGAAAAAATCCATCACAATCCAAGGTTTTAAAAGGGAACGATCCGTGTTCTAGTGGAGCCTAGAGATCCCAGGTTTAAACCCGCCAATCACCTATTTTTCGATCAGATAACTCCTGTGTTCTCGTATAAGCAAGTCAACTGTCGGTCCCGGCTGGAATATGACAGTCGTAAGGCCTATTGATGGCTTAAATTACACATTCAGGTGATGTTGGACCTTCCCGCAAGGAGCAACTAAAGCCATACAAATTTACTTTTTAGGGACAATTTATTTTCAAATTCTAGATAATTCAGAAACTCTTTAGGCAGGCCTACCGTATACAAAATATACTGTAGTACAAATATACGCAGCTAGGCATCAATTTACTTTGTATTAAATATAAAGAAATGCTTATTCCACTTGAAAATATAGAAATATTTTACTGCCTCTTAATATAATTCTTGGTGAGATTTATTTCAGCCGTCAGCATTGGTCAAGTACCGTACCCAAGTTTAAAAGCAATTACAAAATTATTGCTCAAAATTGCCTGCTTTAACGCTTAAAAGCATTGTTTGCTGGCAGTTTAAAGTGAATCAATTGATATTATACTCACTGATTAGAAAAAAAGACAGGCTGTAGAAGCTTATCATCCTAACAAGATCGAGTGAAATGAAATAAAAAAAATGGGCCTATAGGTAAATGCTATGTTCAAAAAACCGTATTGAAAATATTACCGTATAAGAATTAGAAAAATGAAATAGATTACTCGGGCCTATAGTGGAATACACACGACGTTATCTGAGAGAAGAAAAAGCCTTGAATTGTGATGTAAACAAGAAAACGATCACCAAAATATCAATTCTTATGCACTATTACTCACTTACCTTTTGCTTTCTTATGTTAATCACCTACCTTGTGGTATGGAACCCACATAAAATCATGAGCCCCGCATATTCCATGCTGTAAATACCTGAAATGGTTTCCCCTCAATAAAAATTCATAAGCTAGGTACTCTATTTCTGAACTCTGAAGTAGTCAACTCTACTTTATTATAAGTGGAAAATTGAGGATTAACAGGTGTAAAATTCTCAATATCCATGGATTCAAATAGCCTTCTTAGATTGATGAATATGCGAAATATGTGAATTTCTATAGAAAAATAATGGAATGCTGAAATAAAGCAAAATCAAAGTCCTTTCAACTCTAAATGTTTTTTCTTACCCAATGAATATGTTATATTCTGAGTTTCATCAGAGTTTATATGTTCCTTATATTCCACTAATATTGTAGTACCTAGTAATAAATTATCGTGGGGAAACCCTTGTACACGTTTTAACCAATCATATCAAGGAAACTGGAATATCCAATAATAAATGTGTACCTTATTCCGTTCAACACATTAAGGAGCATTTTAATTTCTCTTGGGTGATTCTAAGACCTAAACATCTAAACCTCCGTTAAGGGCTTGCCCCATTCGCGGTTGGGACCATGCCTCTCAACGCATGGGGCACCTTCAAGTTCTCTTGGGGGATTCTACACCCTAAACATCTAAACCTCCGTTAAGGGCTTGCCCCATTCGCGGTTGGGACCATGCCTCTCAACGCATGGGGCACCTTCAAGTTCTCTTGGGTGATTCTAAGACCTAAACCTCCGTTAAGGGCTTGCCCCATTCGCGGTTGGGACCATGCCTCTCAACGCATGGGGCACCTTCAAGTTCTCTTGGGGGATTCTACACCCTAAACATCTTAACCTCCGTTAAGGGCTTGCCCCATTCGCGGTTGGGACCATGCCTCTCAACGCATGGGGCACCTTCAAGTTCTCTTGGGGGATTCTACACCCTAAACATCTAAACCTCCGTTAAGGGCTTGCCCCACTCGCGGGTGGGGCCATGCCCCCAACGCATACGGGACCTCAATCAAGAATTCAAATCAATACATGATTATTTATAATCAGCAGTGGATTTAATTTATATTTTATGATTTTAATTGTGAAGGGAATAAGGTACATCACATAGAACACAGTTCGTTTGAAGTATTTCATCACCCATCTCATGGGTTCCAACACACATAACATTTATATAGTAGGATCCTCATAGCACTCTGCATCTCCCTGTAATGATCTCCCCACAATTAGAAAACAAAAGCTATCAGCAGGCCTACCTTCATTTCTGAACTATCAATAACTCATCTAAAGTCATTCAAAATAATTTAATTGTCATAATATTTTTGGTTTAGTTGGAAAATATAGATGCTACTAGCTTCATTGCATGAAATTAAAATGATAAAAAATTACAAATTATATTTGATCTCTGATAAAATTAATACCATTTATAGAAAATTTGAACCATTTATAGATTAATATTGAATGCTTGAAGTAAAAGAGAATATTTCCAACTTCACTAATCACTACTTCAATTCAAATTCATTTGTAAATTTGTTCTAGTCTGAATTTATTAAATCCTGCTTTCCTATATTATTGTGGGGAGACCCTTCAACATTCAATGCATATGAAAAAAATATTCAACAACATTTGTGCAGAACCTCATTATAACTTGCCTTTCATAATATTAATTTAATGACATACCACTACATAAAATACTCTAGAAATACTAATAAAACAAAGAGAACCTGTACCGTATCCTTGATAGATAATTAAATTGGCAACTAAAATCTTATTAAGTGGTAGAAATTTAATTTCCTAGAATAATTGAATTTTGGAGATAGGTATATGTAAATACTTTGAATATAATAAACTGTATAATCGAAATAAGATCAGAAGAGTTTTACCATGGATAATATTGTTGATAAATTAAAGAAATACATAAATTTATGTTAGAAAAGTGAGAAACAGTGTAGACAATTATTGAATAGCAGAGAGTTATAATGAGGTTTCACTGCAAACAGAGAAAAGATAATTTGAATTGAAATTATTGACTGACAGTAGCTTAGTTCAGTGTCGAATAATAAATTGCCTCAGAAGCACTGTCAGTCTCCTACCTTTTGTGGTTCGGAACCCACATAAATAGTGGGTGAACAGCAACCTGAAATGGTGAAATACAGAATTAATTAATTTGAACATAAAATTGATAGTTCAATTTTTATTAAATCTAATTACTATCCACTCCTCAACTCAACTAATGAAAGCATCTAAAATTTGGAAAATTTAAAAAAGTGGAAAATTCACTTCTAATATTACCACAATAATATTAACTCATCATTATTCCTATACAAATATTTATTTATTTATTTAATCATTGAGAATTACACAACTCGCGGTTGGGACCATGCCTCTCAACGCATGGGGCACCTTCAAGTTCTCTTGGGGATTCTACACCCTAAACATCTAAACCTCCGTTAAGGGCTTGCCCCATTCGCGGTTGGGACCATGCCTCTCAACGCATGGGGCACCTTCAAGTTCTCTTGGGGATTCTACACCCTAAACATCTAAACCTCCGTTAAGGGCTTGCCCCATTCGCGGTTGGGACCATGCCTCTCAACGCATGGGGCACCTTCAAGTTCTCTTGGGGATTCTACACCCTAAACATCTAAACCTCCGTTAAGGGCTTGCCCCATTCGCGGTTGGGACCATGCCTCTCAACGCATGGGGCACCTTCAAGTTCTCTTGGGGGATTCTACACCCTAAACCTCCGTTAAGGGCTTGCCCCATTCGCGGTTGGGACCATGCCTCTCAACGCATGGGGCACCTTCAAGTTCTCTTGGGGATTCTACACCCTAAACATCTAAACCTCCGTTAAGGGCTTGCCCCACTCGCGGGTGGGGCCATGCCCCCAACGCATACGGGACCTCAATCAAGAATTCAAATCAATACATGATTATTTATAATCAGCAGTGGATTTAATTTATATTTTATGATTTTAATTGTGAAGGGAATAAGGTACATCACATAGAACACAGTTCATTTGCAGTATTTCATCACCCATCTCATGGGTTCCAACACACATAACATTTATATAGTAGGATCCTCATAGCACTCTACATCTCCCTGTAATGATCTCCCCACAATTAGAAAACAAAAGCTATCAGCAGGCCTACCTTCATTTCTGAACTATCAATAACTCATCTAAAGTCATTCAAAATAATTTAATTGTCATAATATTTTTGGTTTAGTTGGAAAATATAGATGCTACTAGCTTCATTGCATGAAATTAAAATGATAAAAAATTACAAATTATATTTGATCTCTGATAAAATTAATACCATTTATAGAAAATTTGAACCATTTATAGATTAATATTGAATGCTTGAAGTAAAAGAGAATATTTCCAACTTCACTAATCACTACTTCAATTCAAATTCATTTGTAAATTTGTTCTAGTCTGAATTTATTAAATCCTGCTTTCCTATATTATTGTGGGGAGACCCTTCAACATTCAATGCATATGAAAAAAATATTCAACAACATTTGTGCAGAACCTCATTATAACTTGCCTTTCATAATATTAATTTAATGACATACCACTACATAAAATACTCTAGAAATACTAATAAAACAAAGAGAACCTGTACCGTATCCTTGATAGATAATTAAATTGGCAACTAAAATCTTATTAAGTGGTAGAAATTTAATTTCCTAGAATAATTGAATTTTGGAGATAGGTATATGTAAATACTTTGAATATAATAAACTGTATAATCGAAATAAGATCAGAAGAGTTTTACCATGGATAATATTGTTGATAAATTAAAGAAATACATAAATTTATGTTAGAAAAGTGATAAACAGTGTAGACAATTATTGAATAGCAGAGAGTTATAATGAGGTTTCACTGCAAACAGAGAAAAAAGATAATTTGAATTGAAATTATTGACTGACAGTAGCTTAGTTCAGTGTCGAATAATAAATTGCCTCAGAAGCACTGTCAGTCTCCTACCTTTTGTGGTTCGGAACCCACATAAATAGTGGGTGAACAGCAACCTGAAATGGTGAAATACAGAATTAATTAATTTGAACATAAAATTGATAGTTCAATTTTTATTAAATCTAATTACTATCCACTCCTCAACTCAACTAATGAAAGCATCTAAAATTTGGAAAATTTAAAAAAGTGGAAAATTCACTTCTAATATTACCACAATAATATTAACTCATCATTATTCCTATACAAATATTAATCATCATTTTTTCATTATAATGTTCTAAATTAAGATAATGTTCTAAATAATTCTAAATTAGACTTATGATTCAAAAGTGAGTTATGTTTCACTCACTTTTGAATCATAAGTCTAATTTAGAAAGAGAAAATCAAGTAATGAATCATTATAATTTCAAATAAAAATTTGGAATAAGTACGAGAGTTTTGATAGTCATAAAGAAAAATATTCAACACTAAAATATTCCCAAGTTTGACAAGAAATGCTTATCTTAATAATGTTTTTTCATCTGTAAATGAGGCCAAATAATCTAAAGTGAAAGTGAAATCTTAACCTCATTCTTTTTTGAAACTTTTATTTGTAAAAATTTGGGAGAAGACAGTTTTGGGCTATGCCTGTTGTCTTCTCCCAATCATATTATAATTATGATCTGTAATTGCCAATGAAATAAATAAATAGATAAATAAATTCAATCTATTATTCTCTAGCAACTATTCAATCTATTATTCTCATGTACAAACTTCTAGCGGGGAACCGCTTCACATAAATCTTCAACACAAATCAATAAAAACATTCAATAGCATAATATTTGTACAACAGTACCCTCATTATAACTATAGACATAAAATAATATTTATATCATGACATTTTTTACTCTACTTAAAACATCGGAAAACTATCATTGTATTAAAAAATACACAATTGGTTAGCAAAACTGCATTATTAATTTACAGAAACCATAATACCAGAAACAGTCTCTCAAGATACTGTATTTTATTACACCAAAGTTAAAGTGCTATATAAATAGAAATAGAGATCTGAGTACCCTTTTTAGAAAGGTTTTAGTCACAACATGATTCGGCTATTCATTAGGATAATGGCATCATATAGCCGACGAAGCATGTTGTGACTAGGTTAGGTTAGGTTAGTTTAGGTTGGGTTAGGTTAGGTTAGGTTGGGTATACTTGGATTTCCATTTTAATTTATAATCAACAGTAGCCCTAAAGAAAAATGACTATTAGAAGTGCAATATATAATGTACGAGATAGAATCATTGGAATTTAGAAATAAATGGATCATAATCTGTTATAATTGAATGAAAAAAGTTATAATGAGGTTCGGCTGCACAAAGTAGAGAAAAATAAAAATGTACTCACATTTATGCTGGTGGCCTTTTCCATCCTTGCTCATAGTTTCTACTTCAATGACATATTTCTCTTCTATTCAAGAGTTGATTGCAGATATACACCATTCTCAACTTTTCAACATTCAAACCTTTTTCAAAATTGTATAAATTGAACTGAGTCTGAGCACTAATTATTTGAATGGTTTGATTTAAATATTTTTCCTGAAAACCTGAGAACTGTTTGTACACAGCAGAACAAACACACGACAGACCAGAAGCAAGTAGCAAACTGATTGATGTTAGTACAACTACAATAGACCCACAAATTGGTTGCGAAAAGCACGTGAACCACGCATAAAAGCTGCCCAGAAAACACACAAGAGATAACACACACTAGAAACAAGCCAAAGCAAAACACCATGCAGAAGTAGTGCAGTGCAGAGGAGAGAGAAACTACAAGGAAATTGAAGCTGGAAAATGCAAAATATGACACACAACACTAACAATATAGTGAGATGCACTAGCACCTGTCAGCATTGGTTGAATGTGGAGTGTTGGTGTTATTCATAAGAAATACTGACAGTTCAATCCAACAGGCACTTGATTCAAACTAGTGGAAAAGTTCAGTTCATTTCAGAAAAATCCAAACAGTCAAAACTATTCTTGCAAATAAAACAGTTGATCTGGTAAAATAATTAATCATTTAAAAAGTATGCTAAATTTTATTGGTAAATTCAAATCAAGGAAAAAAATGGCCATAGATAATGGATTAGGATTGAAAACTTGTCATTTATGATAATTTATGAATAATTATTAATGAATAAAATGTAACACCAATACTGTTGAAATGGGGTGAGAGAGAGGGTAGCAGCCTCCACTCACACCATTCCACAGTGGCAAAGTGTCACCAAATATTTTGCTAAAATAAAACCAACGATTTATCTATTTATTGGTCCAAACTAAACTGGAAAGTAATCGAAACTTTTCACAAATCAGATCCATTCATAAATCATTCGAAAAATATAAAGTTTATTTGAGTGTTGTGTGAAGATCATGTGATAGGATATTGAAAGTGAGGAATGTGAGAATAAACAATCACCAGAACAAACCATGCTCTACTGTTTTCGCTGATATAATTGTGTGAGGCTTCTATTCAAACAACGTTGGAAAAGCCAATTAAACCGAACCAAATATTTTATCATTTCACAAAAATTCTGTTCTGTGAGACACTTGTTAGGAAACATCTTAAGAAACGATCCTTCTGCTAAAATAATGAAAGTTAAATATTATTCTTGTCTTAGCATCCAAGTAAAAGTTCAATCTTTTTTAATGAATGTTCATTAGATTTGTTAGGCTATTTGCTTTTGGACAGAGAACAAGCACTATTATATTCAAACTTTGGACTTTATGGCATGAACACAATTGGTTTCATGGTTGAAGTCTTCTTGTTATTCTTTATGAAGTTTTAAAACATGTTAATTTGAAAACTTGTGGATTGAAACAGTTTTGGACGGATGAATGTTATGAATTAAATGAATGAATGAATTAGAAAGCACACACACAAATTATATCCATACTTGCTCGGGAAACCGGGGGATCGCCAAACCCCAGGCAATACTAAACCAAGATTAATACTGTAGAAGATAAATCTATTCATTTATTAATCTTGGTTTAATGCATTGCCCCCCTGCGGGGAAGAAGATGATGATGATGATGATGATGATGATGAATGAAAGAAAAATCAATGAAAGTGATTGAATTAGACAAAATGCATAAACGTGCACAAACATTCAGTCTATAAATAAAATTATCAAAACTGAAAAGATTTCTGATAGTTAATGAAGAAATTAAAAAGTTGTGGGGGAAAAATATACGGTAAACGTCAGACTCAGTTCAATAACAATACAACTTTGAATAAGACCTATAAAATCCTCTTAAAAATATGCGAATAAAACATTGAGACAAAAAATGAATAATAAAGGTGATAAAGAACATTCACTGACGATAGATGATAATTTTATATATTTGAATAGTATATTGATATATTTATGTAAAGAATAAAAAAACCATGGAAAAAAACGTATAAGAAAAGAGAAATTAATACATTATTTCGTTAACAAAAACCATGGAGAAATATTATTTGAAAAATGAGAAATCGAAATACATCATTTTGGTATGAAAAAAACCATGGAAAATATTATAAGAAAAAGAGAAAATCAAACATAATTTCGGTATAAAAAAAGAGAAATTGATACATCATTTTTATAAAAAAATCCATGGAAAAAATACCATTTGAAAAATTAGAAATCAGCAATACTGTACATAGGTAATTTTGGTAACAAAAAATATTATTATAAATCAAATATATATCTGATAAATTATATAAAATAACAATTGAGAAAATATCATATTAAAAAAAATAAAAATTCGTACATCATTTTGGTGAAAAAAACCATGGAAAAAGAGAAATTAATACATCATTTTTATAAAAAAATCCATGGAAAAAATACCATTTGAAAAATTAGAAATCAGCAATACTGTACATAGGTAATTTTGGTAACAAAAAATATTATTATATTAAATATATCTCTGATAAATGATATAAAATAACAATTGAGAAAATATCATATAAAAAATAAAAATTCATACATCATTTTTATAAAAAAATCCATGGAAAAAATACCATTTGAAAAATTAGCAATCAGCAATACTGTACATAAGTAATTTTGGTAACAAAAAATATTATTATAAATCAAATATATATCTGATAAATTATATAAAATAACAATTGAGAAAATATCATATAAGAAAAATAAAAATTCATACATCATTTCGGTGAAAAAAACCATGGAAAAAAGAGAAATTAATACTGAAATATACATAAATTAATACTGAGAGAAGTGAAATATAGATATTATTTAGTTTACAATGTAACCACGTGAATAGCTTAAATACAAATACATCATAAGGTTGAATAAAACTCATCTATTTTACTATCCATGACGAACTGTAATAAGTAATAACAGTGTTGAAAATGGATTTGAATAATCCAAAAGCACTCCACAGTGAGTACTAGTTTCAATAACTAATATTCAAAGATATTAGACTGTAGTGTCGTTAAAAATAGTTCAAAAAACAGGTTGAATAAAATTTGAGAGTATAATACTCTTACATCAATCACAATTCGGAATACATATTATAAGGGTTCTAAATAAATTGAAAATATATTTATATTTATTTGATTTTTTCCTTTGTACAGGCCTACTTATTGCTTATCATAAAAATGATAGGTTAGGCTACGTATAAAGTATTAAAAAAATATATGTTGTACAATGAATTATAATTTAATAATTATTATTAAGCTAGTCAAATCCGGATTCTTAGGCTAAGGACAAATTTGTAAATAGAATAAGGTATGTTTGTTTGAAACATGTTGACAATTATTATAGTTATACAATGAGTATGAGAAACCTGCTTAATTAATAAGTATCTTATTGATTAGATTTATCCAACTCAATTGTGATGATGTACTGTATGACATTGTATTTTGTTCTTCATTTCATGAATTTATTATTGAAGTATTTTCCATATTAGATTTAAAAGATTGATCACTGTATCAATCAAATTCAATGAGTATGTATTCAATTGTCAGTATCCAAACTTTGAAGTTTATATATTGGTAAAATGTATGATATCATTTGTTTTAATAATGAAGGGGAGCCATAGTTTAAAATGATACAACATGATAAACATTATAGTAAATTTAAATTGATATTTGAATTCAGTTTGTAAGCTGAATATTAGACCAAAGAGTTTGAGTGTAGGCGGAGCTAGAGGGCAAAGGGTGATGAGGGGTGGAAAATCGTGGTTCTAGTATATAAGCAGGCAGACCATGTCTTGCGAGTTTAGTCTCTATTAGTCTCTTGGATTTTGGACAGTGTTCAGTGTAGGAGTGATTCTTTGGTTTCAGACTTCAATTATCCTATAGGGAATCGACTGAACCAGGTAAAGTTTGTATTTAGAATTTTCAATTCTCCTTATTTCAAATTCACACCACCTCACCCTAAAAAGCCCAAATAAGTTTATTGAATTTTATAGCATCATAGTAAAGAGCAAACTTAATTATTACTTCTTTTTAAATTCATATCTATAGACACAGTCTTAATTAATTTATTGAAACTTATAGTTGAAATTTTCTTGTAAGCACAAAAAATAGTTTTTTAAAGCAAGGCTCCCCTAATCACAATCATTCTTTAAAATTTATTAATTCTTGACTAATTGTATTTTTAACTAGTGGTATTCAATATTTTGATTTTAAATGTCACTCTTCAACTAATCTGATAAATAGGAACTGTTTATTAAACAGTTTACTGTATAAAATTAAACTTGAACTGAAGTACTTTCAAAAACTCAATCATCTTGTATATTTTAAATCATTACTATATTTTGATCAATTTTCATAAATTCATTTCAATTTAAAGTTTATCAATAAATTCATAATTAACCTTTGTTTTTGCCTTTGTTTTTTTAGTTTGATTTAGTTTTGTATGGCATGGCATAGTTTTATGGTATGTAATGGCATGACTGAACGAAAAATATTTGAAAAAAATATTGAACGAGAATATTAAAAAAAAAAAAAATATTGAACGAAAATATTAAAAAATATTTTTAAAAAATATTAAAAAATATTGAACGAAAATATAAAAAAAAAAAATAAAAAAATATTGAACGAAAATATTTAAAAAAATTACCACATCCATCAACCAAAACTACTATTGAAAATAATTATAACGAATTAAGTGGACGAAACAAAGATTTGGAATTGAAAAAATAGGAGGAAAGAATTGAAAGGAAAATGTGGGAAAGAAAATTTAAAAGCCGATCTGCATCAAAATCAAAAGAAACAAAAATTATTCAATTGCCCCCTGCGGGGCAAAAAAATGTGTTCAAAAAGAGTATTATTGAAAAATATTAAGGTGACGTTATTGAAATTACTGAAGGGCAGAGTGGAGACATGAATGGAGAGCTTTTTGATTGGTAGACCTATTTTGATTGGCAGGCTATCGAGCTTCCAAAAATTAGGGAATAAAGTTTAGAAAAGTTTGGATGATTTTTCGAGTAAAATTTCCGAATAACTTGAAATGTACCGGTAGGACTTTGAAGAAATTATCAAAAATTCAAAATTTTCAACATGTGATGTATGAATTAAGACCACCTCGGGGCGCTGGAAATTAAAAGTCTCCTACACTTTTGAGCTAGAATGCACGGTTAAAGAGATAAAAAATCTGAAACTTGAAATTGGGGACTTGGAAAAAATTATCGTATTCTATTTTTTTTTTCAAATTTTGAACATGTGATTTATATGAATTGAGACCACCTTGGAGCGCTGAAGAATAGAGGTCTTCTACTCTTCTGAGCTCGAAAGCACGGTTAGAAAGATGAAAATCTTAAACTAAGATTGAGACTTGAAGAAAATTCTAATTCAAAAAATTTAAAAATTTTGAACATGTGATACATGAAATAAAACCGCTTTGTAGCGCTGAGAAGAATGAGCCCAATTTGAACCTGATCCAATAAAGTATAGAAAATTAGGTTGATTTTTAGGGTGAAATTTTTGAATAAAAGGTCGCAATCTTCAAACGGGGATGAATTTTAAAATTTTAAAAATATACGTTTCTGTGCCTTGTTTCAAAGTACTTGCATATTTGAATGCATTATTGTGGGAATGTGGCAAGCTATCGAGCTTCCAAATATGCCTTGGAAATGACCACATGCTAATAGCTATACCGTAATGCACCTACCGGATTATGCCGTCGATAAGTAGTGCACTTTTTCACCATTAACATGTGGCAATTCCATATGGCAATTTATCATTCATTTAAAATTATTCAGAATCCTGTTGTTGGGGAAATTTTCAAACTTTCTGAAAAATAACATCATTTTTAATAATTATCATTATTATTAGGCTATAATATCCATGAGGAAACGATTTCATTAATTTCAATTTATGGAGACATGAAAAACAAAAATAACTCAAGAAAACTTGTACTATAGATAAAATAAATAAAATGTAAACTCAAGAAAACTGAGTTTTCGCTGATATAATAGTGTGCAGTTACTATTCAAAGAATGTGGAGCCACACACAATTATATTCATACTTGCTCGGGAAACCGGGGGATCGCCAAACCCCTAGCAATACATTAAACCAAGGTTGATAAATAAGTAGATTTACCTACTATTAGGATGAATAATGAATAACTCTACTTATTCATCAACCCTGATTTGATGTGTTGCCCCCTGTGGGGAAGAAAAATATGAAATGATTTAATTGGAGTAATATTGAAAACTAAAATGGTGAAGTTATTGAACGGGTTGATTAGTGTGGAGACTTTAATGGAGAGCTTTTTGTTTTGTATTATACTAGTAGTTCAGGGACCAGCAGAGCTTGCTACACTCACTAACATCACTACTCACACACACACACATACAAACACACATACAAACACACATACATACTCACACATACAAATTGAATTTAGAGTATGATGATATTATATGCAATAAGATTGGTGGAGGACACTGAGAAATACAAGTTTTTTACACTTTTGAGCTAGGATGCACGGTTGAAGAGATACAAAATCTGAATCTTGAAATGTAGGACATGGAAAAAATTATCGGATTCTATTTTTTTTTCAAATTTTGAACATGTGATATATGAATTGAGACCTCCTTGGAGCGCTGAAGAATAAAGGTCTTCTACAATTTTGAGCTCGGAAGCACGGTTAGAATAGATAAATTTCGATTAGATAGAAAATCTTAAACTTAGATAGGGACATTAAAAAAAATAACTCAAGAAAACCTGTACTATAGGTAAAATAAAGAAAATGTAGACTCAAGAAAACTGAGTTTTCGCTGATATAATAGTGTGCAGTTACTATTCAAAGAATGAACAATTATATTCATACTTGCTCGGGAAACCGGGGGATCGCCAAACCCCTAGCAATACATTAAACCAAGGTTGATAAATAAGTAGATTTACCTACTATTAGGGTGAATAGTAAATAAAACTACTTATTTATCAACCCTGATTTGATGTATTGCCCCCTGCGGGGAAGAAAAAGATAATGAGATTTAATAAGGGTGAAAAATTAATGTCATAGAAATGACCACATGCTAATAGCTATAATGCACCTACCCGGATGATAATGCCGTCGATAAGTGCACTTTTCACTATTAACATGTGGTCATTACATAAGGCAATTTATTATTCATTTAAAATTATTCGGAATCCTACTGTTGGGGAAATTTTTAAACTTTCTGAAAAATAACATCATAGATTTATTATTATTTATAAAATCTGGAAAAAATGAAAAAAAATCTTTGTCCCCACTACTTGGTTTTTTTATAATATATATAATGCTGTTATATCATGGATAATAGATTCAAGAAATTACCTTTCATAATTCAATTATGTTTTAAATTATTGTTAACGTTAATAATGGTGGAATTTCATTGTATGTAAAGAAACTTGGAAATTTGTTACTATTAATTAATGTATTATTGAACTTATTCTTTATTGAATGTTCGTTTCAAGTCATTTAATTGAATTTGAATTTTTATTAAACATTATCATTGATACCCTTGGCATTTCTTGTTAGATTCGAGCTTAAATATTTTCTTTTTTTTGCAGTTATCTTATTAAATTTTTTTGGTCGCTTTTTTTTAATTGAACTTTAGTATTTCCCTTTTTGGAGTTATTTGTTTGAATTTGAGATTTTGTTTAAAGAAGCTGTAGAATTTTATGATTGTAAAATGGAAAGTTTAGTATATTCTTATTTTGAAATTGGTTCATGAAGTAGAGTTTATTACAGTTTGTGAAGGGGTTTATTCTTTCCTTAAAATTTTCCATGAATTAGATTTTAAATTTTTCTCATTCATTACTATTCCAATATTATTCCTATAATTAGTAGTTCTCTAAGCACATCTTATCGACTTGGGTCTTGGCGGGAGTAAGTGGACTGCACCTCAAGGATTCGATTTTCTTCTATTTTCTACATTTTTAAAAATTATACTTTTTTACTCTTCATTTTTTTTTTTAATTTTTGACTTTACAAGATCCTTCATAACAGAATAATTGATTCACAACACTATCCCCTTCAGACCACTAATATAGAAAATAGACTATAGGAGAAAAAGGGGTAAAATAGAAAATTCACAACACAATGAGATGAGATGCATTAATATTCCTATTTCTTTTTTTGCTTTCTTTCCTATTTTCTATTTTCTTATTCTCAATTTTGGCGACGATTTGGCGGGACTTTGCGGACTTTTTGAACTTTGAGACGGCTTCAGCGCAAGGTGACTTATTTATGATTTGCCACTTCACTCTACAAATGAGAGGACAGCAGACGTTCATCAAAGCTTTAGTATAACGAAGCATAATTTCAACTTCTGTGGAGACCAGAATGGAAGATTTTTGATACTGGGAGATTTATCCATTTTATGGATATAATATCCATGAGGAAACGATTTAATTAATTTCAATTTGTGGAGACATGAACAACAAAAATAACTCAAGAAAACTTGTACTATAGATAAAATAAAGAAAATGTAAACTCAAGAAAACTGAGTTTTCACTGATATAATAGTGTGCAGTTATATAAAACTACTAAATAAAACTACTGCAGGTAAACTACTAAATAAAACTACTTATTTATCAACCCTGATTTGATGTATTGCCCCCTGCGGGGAAGAAAAAGATAATGAGATTTAATAAGGGTGAAAAATTAATGTCATAGAAATGACCACATGCTAATAGCTATAATGCACCTACCCGGATAATGCCGTCGATAAGTGCACTTTTCACTATTAACTTGTTGCAGTTGATAGAGCTTATCAATGACTATTTCAGGTATAAATTTGATCAAGATCGTTGGAGCCGTTTTCGAGAAAATTGCGAAAACCCCTGTTTTTGACAACATTTTCGCCGCCATCTTAGATTGCATTTGATCGAAATTGTTCGTGTCGGATCCTTATAGTGTAAGGACTATACGTTCCAAATTTCAAGTCATTCCGTTAACTGGGAGATGAGATATCGTGTACACAGACGCACATACACTCATACACACACACACACACACCACACACACACACACACACACACACACCACACACACACACACACACACCACACACACCACACACACACACACATACAGACCAATAACCAAAAACACTTTTTCGGACTCAGGGGACCTGGAAACGTATAGAAATTTAGAATTGGGGTACCTTAATTTTTTCGGAAAGCATACTTTCCTTACCTATGGTAATAGGGCAAGGAAAGTAAAAAGAGTCACTTATTTCACCATTAAAAAACAAAACAATCACAAATAGAGCAAATCAATATGATGAAAGCTTATAAACGTAGGGGATAGAGAATTCACGACTAACGCATCATCATGAATGTTCAACTACTCAACTGATCATCTTGAAATTTGTATATGATTTTTATTTACCGAGAATGGTTTTAGGCCTATTTTAAATTCCATAAGTTTTCAGTTCGTCAAGTTCTTAACTGGCCCTGTGGAGCATGAATAAAAACATCATGGATTAATAGCATTAGTTATTGTTTCTCTATGATAATATGCATGGATATCTCTATATATAAAGCGAATGGCACTCACTGACTGACTGACTGACTGACTCACTCACTGACTGACTGACTGACTCACTCACTGACTGACTGACTGACTCACTCACTCACTCACTCACTCACTCACTCACTCACTCGCATAACTAAAAATCTACCGGACCAAAAACGTTCAAATTTGGTAGGTAGTTCAGTTGACCCTTTAGAGGCGCACTAAGAAATCTGTTGGCAATATTTTAACTCTAAGGGTTGTTTTTAAGGGTTTAAAGTTCTCTTTTAGCATGTATATTCTTCTTCTCCCAATCTCTTAATTATAATTGAAATTTCCATATGTCTATATATATAAAAGCGAAATGGCACTCACTCACTGACTGACTGACTGACTCACTCACTCACTCACTCACTCACTCGCATAACTAAAAATCTACCGGACCAAAAACGTTCAATTTGGTAGGTATGTTCAGTTGGCCCTTTAGAGGCGCACTAAGAAATCTTTTGGCAATATTTTAACTCTAAGGGTTGTTTTTAAGGGTTTAAAGTTCGTTTTTTAGCATGTATATTCTTCTTCTCCCAATCTCTTAATTATAATTGAAATTTCCATATCATATGTTACTATAGAACTATAATCTAGATAGAGTACCTCTTCGAAACAGTTGTTAACTGGCAACTAAATTAATAATTTTGTCAGGTTGGCATTAAGTTGAGTTGACTTTGCTAGGTTGGCACCAAGTTGAAGATTTAAATGCATTTATCGAGGAAAAATTGATTGGGCACTGCTACTTCAATCCTGGAATATACATTACTAGCCGTCAGGCTCGCTTCGCTCGTCATATCCGTTTAGCCAGACGTTTAGTCTGGACCCCGGATTGTCCTAACATGATAGAAATGCAGGCGAGCGAAGCGAGCCTGCTAATCTCATTCTTGTACAATCCAGTCGGGGGTCCAGGGGGCGGAGCCCCTGGCTAGACGGATATGGCGAGCGAAGCGAGCCTGACGACTAGTTAATAATATACGCCGAATTTCACTTTCCATCAGCTGATGGAAAGCCTATTACCTATATTACCGTCAGACAGTTTTCAACTTTGACTTGAAATTCAGTTCCATTATCATTTT
>NW_024092637.1:0-14045 GCF_014356525.2 Nilaparvata lugens | reverse complement strand
CGAGCGAAGCGAGCCTGCTAATCTCATTCTTGTACAATCCAGTCGGGGGTCCAGGGGGCGGAGCCCCTGGCTAGACGGATATGGCGAGCGAAGCGAGCCTGACGACTAGTTAATAATATACGCCGAATTTCACTTTCCATCAGCTGATGGAAAGCCTATTACCTATATTACCGTCAGACAGTTTTCAACTTTGACTTGAAATTCAGTTCCATTATCATTTTAATAGTTTATTTCTGTCAAAAACCACTGATTTATTGATAATTAGAAACTTTTTCTTATTATTTTATTTCCTTATTTTTTTCTCTCCTATCATTTGATGATGTAGGCTACTTTTTGTATCAATCAAAGAATAAAATAAAATAAAATTCAAAGATAGTATTGCAACACTGCTGATGATTATATTAATAAAATGCTTACTCAAATACTATTTTTATGAATTTTGAATCTTTTTTCTCAAGTTTTAGAGGAAAAATATTTTAGTTTGCTTACCATATTCATCGTCTTCTAGGTCCTCTTTACTGCTTTTTCTCCACTGCGTTTTCCTCTCTTCAATTATCTATTGGAAACAGATTAATAAATTATCAATTTTGTTATTCATAAAATTATTATAGTTATCTTCTATACACTAATCCAATTGTACTTACTCACTATTTTTATAGAGAAATGTAATATTATTTATGAAGAATTGTGTTTATAGAGATGGAATATCCCATAGTTTATGTTCAAATATCACTGTTAACTCAAGCCGATAGTTCTTTTTCGTGAAGCTATGTGACGCTGATAGTCTCCTATACTGATGGGAAGGATATTATGTTATATCCTTTTCAGATAGTTTACAATTATTTGTTGAAGTATATAGTTACATGTAAAGTTACATTACAATACATTATATTATCGTTATTAAAACTGCATTTATTCTTTATTATAATTTTTCATACCTACTCTGTAAAATTAGTTGCATAATTAGCTAGACCGTACTGTAATTTATTGTAAATAAATTAATTTATTCGTGAAATAAATTTCCATAAATGAATGAATAAATTAGGTACCGCGGTAGTTCAGGCTATAAGCCAGATTATATTGTAAGTTAAATTTAATAATAAAGAACTCCAATCTGAAACTGTGCCATTCTTACACTCTCACTCAGCCAAAACAGTATAATAATAGACAGTAGTCGGCCTGAGTTAACAAAAATTTGATTTCAAGTTTGTAGCATAAACGACCTATACCGTGGTATATCTTTTTATGAATATTTCTCCTCTATGTCATTTTATAATTTACAATAGGATGAATATTTTTAATTGATTCGACACAGTGATGGATATGATATTCACTTCATCTTCAAGATGTGATGATGTATTTGTACATTAAAATATAAAAATCAATAATTGAAGCACCCTATTGACAAGAAGCCGATAAAACAAAACTGATCTTGTATACTGATATAATAATTCCAATAACACACGTATACACCAGTATCAGATTTAAAAACTCAGATACTTTAGCTTTATACAATTAATATTAGGCCTATAATATTCACTCTTTCTTTTAGGGCTACTGGTTATTAAAACACAATAGAATTGATCAATTACCCTTTATATTTTATTGTGTTGCAATGAAATTACAATATAAAAATTATAATATACAAATATAAAAATCAATAATTAAAGCACCCTATTGACAAAAGCCGATAAAACAAAACTGATTTTGTATACTGATATAATAATTCAATAACCACATATACACCAGTATCAGATTTAAAAACTCAGATACTTTAGCTTTAATTAATATTAGGCCTATCATATTCACTATTCCTCTTAGGGCTACTGGTTATTAAAACACAATAGCATTATTGAATAAAAACACAAATATGTTGTCAAATTCTACACTGATTTATTTAGTACACGACCAAGGTTTCGTGACCACACCGGTCACATTTTCAAGTCGACTGAAAAAGTCAAGTTCAGTCAACTTGAAAATGTGACTGTGTGGTCACGAAACCTTGGTCGTGTACTAATAATCAGTGTAGAATTTGACAACATATTTGTGTTTTATCCAATATGGAACGGTTCTACAATATTGACAATGACTCAGTCGAATTTTTCACAATAGAATTGATCAAGTACCCTTATTTTATCGTGTTGCAATGAAATTACAATATGCAGTAAAGATAAATTGCAATTACTTGATTATTTTTTGGTTTTAAACAATATTATGCCTACAACAAAATTAATAGAATTAGAAATTTAATATTATTGTTCTATGTTGAATGATCCAAAGCACATTTATTTTGATATGCTATCTATGAGTTGGAGATCAAGTTTAGGATTTTCTCTATTATGCTTGATATGATAATAATGAGATTTGAGGATTTATTTTCAATGTGATATTGTAGCCTACTGATGTGATAACTAATAATGTGAATATGAAAATGATAACCCAGTTACATTTTTGGATAGTTGTATAAATTAGTATTGGAACCGTTTTGGGCTTGAACCACTGTGATGTACACTTCTCTGAAAGTTATGTCTTTCTGAATGATTGAATAGTAATAATTTGATTATAAATAAAAATTTATTTTATAAATAATTAGAAACTCTTTATCAACTTAACCTCACTTTGGACTATTTATGTGCCAAAATCAGGAATTGAAGAAGTTTTGGGCAATTGCCTGTTTCTCTTTCTAAATATCGTGTTTGTGACTGTTCTAATAATCTTAAATAAAAATATAAATCCAAGTACCCTTTTCAAAATTGTCTAGTCACAACATGTTGTTGCAATTTTAAAAAGGGTACTCGAATTTCTATTTTTATTTATAATCTAATTATTATCTATTTAATCATTCAGAAAGACACAGCTTTCAGAGAAGTATATACATCACAGTGGTTCAAGCCGGAAACGGTTCAATACTAATTTTTAAAATTGTTTAATCAGAACATGTTGTTGCAATTTTAAAACAGAGTACTGATATTTCTATTTCTATTTATATTCAAGAGTAGCCCTTAAAATACAATAATTTGATTGTATGTATGTTGAGAGATTTTGAGGTACCTATTTATCCATGATTGAAAGAATAAGATGACGTTGATGTTGTCAATACTATTATATAGTGGTACTAGCCGTCAGGCTCGCTTCGCTCGCATATCCGTCTAGCCAGGGGGCTCCGCCCTGGTCCCCCGACTGGATCGTCCAGGATGAGATCAGCAGGCTCGCTTCGCTCGCCTGCATTTTTCATTTGAGCATTTTATCATATTTAGGACAATCCAGTCGGGGGTCCAGACTAAACGTCTGGCTAAACGGATATGGCGAGCGAAGCGAGCCTGACGGCTAATAATATAATATTCCCAGATTGAAGTAGCAGTGCTCAATAAATTTTTCCGCGATAAATGCATTTAAATCTTCAACTTGGTGCCAACCTAACAAAGTCAACTCAACTTAATGCCAACCTGACAAAATTATTAATTTAGTTGCCAGTTAACAACTGTTTCGAAGAGGTACTCTATCTAGATTATAGTTCTATAGTTAACATATGATATGGAATTTCAATATATTAAGAGATTGGGAGAGAAGAATATACATGCTAAAAGACGAACTTTAAACCCTCAAAATAACCCTTAGAGTTAAAAATTGCCAAAAGATTTCTTAGTGCGCCTCTAAAGGGCCAACTGAACATACCTACCAAATTTGAACGTGTTTGGTCCGGTAGATTTTTTTAGTTCTTGTGAGTGAGTGAGTGAGTGAGTGAGTGTGAGTGAGTGAGTGAGTGAGTCAGTCAGTCAGTCAGTGAGTGAGTGCCATTTCGCTTTTATATATATAGATGCCTGTATATCTCACCATATAATAGAGGAATTAAAATCTGCAAGTTAAGCAGAACAAGCTAGTATAAATTCACTTCAGATACGGTAGGCTACTGTTGTGGGCGGGGGCCATCAGCATGAACATAGAACTAGAAATAGGAATAACCTAATTACCCCATACATCAGACTGCAAAAAACATTCAAAAGCTATAATTATCAACAATACTTATTATTCAATAAATTACCGACAACAATAAAAAATTTATCACAAAAAAAGTTAATATCTACAGTAGCACAATGGCTAAAAAAACAGGCTTTTTATACAATTGACGAATACCTAAGTCATAACGTGAGCTGACTGTTTCATATTATATTTGTATAGGTATATATGTATATATATGTGTACATGTTTAATGTTATGTATATATGTGTTAGCGGTACGATATATTGTTAGTATATGCAATGCTATGTTTTATCTTCACATGACGTTTGTTTATAACATTTGAAATGTTCGATGACAAGAATAAAGATTATTGATTATTGAGATGTTGTGATATCTATCCATAATGAAAACCGCACTGGGATGTTGCTTCTTTTTTAACAATTCCAGCGTTTTCATTGAGTATAAATTAGTGGTAAAAGCATAAATGATATTGACAGCATCAACGTCTTATTCTTTCGAATAGGTAATATCATATACTAGGTAAGCAGTAGGTTAGATCTGTGGTAATATATATTGTAAATGGGTACTAACCATCTGTGTGAATGAATGAAGGATATCCACAATCTTTTTCTGCTCCCGGCCGGTGGGTGATAAATGGAAGAGCCAGTCTTTGGCCAGCCAAGGAGTCAGAATCCTTTCGATTATCAAATTGTTCATCCTGAGGAAATGGTGAAAGTATTATTAAAGTAATACGCCCAATATGGTATCACCTATACCACAGAGGAAGGAAACACTACCAGAGAGCTGATGGGTCGAGATAGTTCTAGACGAGTATCAGAGATAGCGCCAGCATCGAAACCTTAGTTCTAGACGGGGCAATCAGTAGCGCTAGTGAGGGAAACTTAGTTACTGATGAAAGCGCCTGGAGCGCTATAGTGATGTCCACGTTATAATGGCAATGTTTCATTACCAATAGTATTGTTATCCTTGTCTATCATTCAACAAAGCAGATAGCTTTTTCCTGCTTATTAGCATATGCTTATCATGTATGCTTATTCCGTGCCTATACTATGTAGTGAGATTCACTTATTTTAGCTGGCGGTATTGGTTGAAAATCAAAGTTATTCATAACACTAATGATATGCTGACAGTTTGACCTTCCGGTAGTCGCGCACTTCTCAATCACACGAGCAGTCGCGTGTTGTATTTTGTACAACAGCCAATTTTCCAAGTGATATGTACTCTGTTTACTGTCAAAACATATTAATTAATTATATAATTACTTTTTCCATCTTCTTGGATCATTTTACGCCTATGAACATTTGGATGATTACCATTTCATAGCCCAATAAGGTGCATCAAAGCCATCAATTCTGTGTTATTGGTTCGTTTACAGTCCCCGTATACAGTCTTTCCCTATCTTATGCACAGTGCGACTAAATGGCACCTAAAGACTGAACCATTGCTCGGTTGATACTGCAACTCAGTGGTTGACACTGTTGTACTTTTTACAACAGCGCGCCTGCCGGAAGATTAGAGTGATTGTCACTGTAAGAAAAATAGAAGCAGCTCCTCTGATGGATTTCATAATTTTTCACAACATAGTATCCTAATTCTGAATTCTGGTAATTTCCAATATGTTTATCAATTTCCTTATAGTCTTTCTTTATTAATTGATTTATATTTTGTATTTGATACTGTCACGTGGTAATTTGAAACCACCAAATATTTCTAAATGAGCCAATAAAATGTAATAGAACTATAAAATTGGAAAGAAGGTTAGACCTATCTAAAGAGTAAATCAACTCAAATCAAGTATTATTAGCGATTAGGAGTAATAGCATTATCAACAACGATAAGAAAACATTATATTGTGATTTAATAATTATGAGAACCCATTGGTAAGATCAAAAAATTATAAAGCGGCATAATTATTATTGGCGGATTACAAAATAAAAAATAAAATAAAATGTATGAATATTGAGGTTAGAGTTACTTATTTACGTTTTGAAAAGAATTAGCGATCTTGGATAAATCGATAATTATCCGAACCAATACTGAACGAATCAGCTGATTATTCGATCAACCCATATGACCGGTTGAATCATATAAATTCACTCATAAAGAATATATTATGTATACTAAAGGAAGTCGATGGTGTAGAAATACAAATAACTATTATTTCTGTATAAATATTTATATAATCTAAAAAAGCATGATAAATCAAGAGTATAAAAAACTCATATAAAAACAAAATGTATTATCTATTAAAATCATATGTTACGCTTTATTTATGAATTCAATTTAAGATAAATACCCCATATATCTGTATAAAAACTTCTTTCATTTAATTTTTTTCTATTATAAGCCGAGGAAGCCCTGATTCCCAAAGCAACCAATTGTATTGAGTCTATTAATTGAAGGCCAATCAGAGAGTAGCTTATAGAATTATTCTAGGAAGAAGCAAATTTTTCTGAAAACCTTTTCTTCTGGCTTAAGATCCCAACCGGAGAGATGCACATGGAGTCTAGGGTCTTTTCTTATTCCTTTAAAAATTTTTTAATGAATATTTAAGCCAAACCCTTTTTTAAATGTAATGTATGTTTGTTGAATGTAAATTGGTGTGAACTCAGTGCTGTCAAAGAGTTCGTAATTGTAAAGATTCCATAAAATAGCTTAATTCGAACGAAACTTATATAAATGGATTCACACGTTAGCCCAGCAGTGACGAAAAGGAGCCTACCTAATTAATTATGGAAATAATTAATTCAATCCACGAGAACATCCAGAACTTCAGTCAGTGAGTGATAAGTCAAACCAAATGAGCTCATTTGTCTACGTTCAGTGGGGTAATAATTAATAAAAGCGCTATTCCAATTAATTAGAGTTAAAATAAAAAGTCACCACGTGTTGAACAATATCACATAGTTCACAAGAACATATTATAAATTTATTTATATGTAGGAAGCTTACTTCCATGCACAGCCCGAATTCATATAAAGCCCTGAGATCTCATATTTGAATATTAATTTATAAAATATTAAATTGTTTATTGAACAAAAATATCATATCAAACTTATAGACCGAACAGGTTTTTATCTGCAGAATTTTATATTGATTGGAAGTCTAAGTACCAGTATTAAATATAATATATTTATGAATTTGAACTCATTATTGTGAATATTAGCAAAGCCTGTGATAATTATTCAGATTTTAAAAGTAGATTATTTAAGTGAATTACAGATTTATTGAATATTTTATGCATATCTGTTTTATGGGAATATATTTTGTGTTTTATGTCAGCATACAAACTTATAGAATTTTTTATTATATCCTAACTCATCTCGTGTTATATAGTTTGAGCTGTTTTAATATCACCAAATATTTAGCAGCATTTAAAATCATAGAATCAAAAATATTAACCTTATTCAGAGCAATCAACATTTATCATCCTTTGATGATATTCATTCATCAGCCAGAACAAATATATTAAGAAATTATATTAATAAGGTTCCAGTTATATCATATAAGGATCCAGAGAGCTTCAAGAACTGGCGTTGTAAGTTCTAAGGAATTTGAAAGGGTATATTGGTGAATACTTGTATTCACGACGAGCGTTTTAAGAATCAACTAGAAACAACTATAGTTGGTCCTGATTATTCTCTAGTGGTACATGGTTACTGATAATCAGTCATCAAATATTCTTTTAATTTCCTTACTGGTATTCTTCAAGAACTTCATAGAAGCAGGTAAGAATTACCAATTACCGATCACTGAACCTTATGGTGATTATTTATATTTATAAAATTCATGTTTCTACCACTGAGCTAGAGCTGAGGTTTGAACCCAGTAATTTTGCGAGCCGGAAGGCCTTAATTTTTTGTGAATTTATTCGCAAAAGAGGAATTTAGAGACTGCTCTTATAAATACCAGAAACATCGTATATCTGTGAAGGAATTACAATCCACAATTCTCACATAGCTTCATAACGTGGGACTCTATCATAAGAGATAACCCCCCCAGGAGCACAACTTCACAATACGTACTTTTTGTAGCTCTCACATACTGCTCTCCTTTGTCTGGCAAATTTCTCAATGAGCAGCCCATAGCTGCCTCTGAAACAACATTTGAAGTTTATGAAAAAAATTTATCAATAAATTGTAGGACTGATTACAGAAGATTGGAATGACATGTTAAAATCATAGAGTTGTAACTTCAAAGACATATATTTTGAATATAGTAGAATTATAAACACTCTCTCTGTTGTGTTTCTCTGGATATAATAACACGGTAGTAATAAATTGTAGCTAATAGGTTCCTCATCGTCAACCAACATCCCTCTTGAACAATTTCAAATTTTCAATATGAATTGTTTGCAAATTTGCAATTTCAAATGCAATACCTTTTAATTTAAATGATAAAATATCAAAGAAGAGCATAACAGAGGTGAATATTTCTTCATTTTGAACCTAGCTCTGTGATTTGTTTTTTTTTTTTTTTCAGTTTTCAGTTTGATATCTCTCTGAATTCTGACCCTTCATAAATTATCATTATAGGTGTGAATTATTCTAATTTGGACCACATTTTTAAAGTATATTGATTTGAAGTATATTTTGTGTCTCTACTTTTGTTATAAAGCTTTTCGTTTCAATTTCTAGTTATTTTAAGGATTTTTTAAGCAGCTCTCACCAGCGGGCAAAGATTTTTCTTTTCGTTGGTGAAGCATAGAAATTTTATAATTGTTTTTTTTCTGCTCTCATGTATATGCATGTATGTGTAATATTGTATTATGAACAATTTATTTTCATTTTTACTCCTGTATGTATGTGTATGAGTGAATTATTGTTTGTTTTCTTTTTGGCAATAAATGAATTTGATTCGATAAATGAATTTGAAATTAAATCATCTTTTCCATCTACCTACATGATAGGCATATTTGTTACATCAATACAGCGTGAATAATATTGCAGTAATAAAAGGCCCTCTCAATAATATTATAATCCTCCCTCATATTTTGCCCGGTACTTTAATTCAAAAAAGTATGAAAATTTGAGACAATTTCATAAAAACTCCATTAGGCATCCAATTTGTGACAAACAAATACGAGTTAAACATGAAAAGCATATATTTTAAAGTAGAACATTTCCAACCCTCTTCTGGTAATTTTTCATATAAAGTAAAAACTATATTTTAATAAAGTAAACTCGTATGGCTTTTGTTGGTGAGGGGGAGTCCCTTGCGGGAAGGTCCCACCGCCTGAATATATAATTTAAGTCGCCATTGGGCCTTACAACTGTCATACTTCAGCTGGGACCGACAATTTAACTGGCCCATTCGATATTATGGTAGTGATCTGGTTAAAAAACTTCTGGTACTGAGAGGATTTAAACCCGGGATCTCTATGCTGCTATGCAAGCACTCTATCCACTAGACCACGATCACTCCTATATTTTAATTTTTCATACAAATAGGCTACTGCTATTTCTCAAATTCTGAAAAAATAACAGAAGAAAGAGGCTGCTCTTACCACAAATTATATCCAGTGTACACTTTGAAATGAAAGGCTCAATTTCGATCTCTTCGTTTTTTGTTTCGAGCAGTTCATTGCAAAGCAGTGCTCCGTTTGTGTTGAATATTGGAATGCAGTGCTCCAGAATTTTGAAATGGAATGCTGGCGTCAGCAGTTTTCGTCTGTACTGCCATTTTGATCCTGGAAACAAGAGAACAATATAATTTATTTCGACAAGTCTTGGAAACATGAACGAATATACAATTCCATTTCCAAGTGATTCTATTCAAGTGGATAGCATAACCTATAATTTTTATTCATTCATAACTCTACCTTCATTGTATTATCATTCATCCCATCATCATCACCTACGCTTAAAATACTTCTAAGAAGTCGCTTTGTTAAATAATAAATAATGATTCTATAGTGGCCGTAGTCGAGTGGATCAGATGCTGGCTTTATGATTCAGAGGCCCGGGTTCAAATCCCGGCCCGGGCAAGATATTTATCTCGGGCCACTCCCGTGTTTCGGATGGACACGTTATTACGTCGGTCCCGGCTGCCTAAAAGGCAGTCGTTAGGTCATGTCAGAGGCCCTGAAATTGATCAGTTGCGACCTGAAAACTCTGACACCAGACCTAAGCCAGCCAGGACACTCGATATTATTATTATTATTATGATTCTATAGTGAGATACCCATTATAAAGTCAGCACTTGATTAAAATCAAGGTAGTGACAAGGCAGAGAATCGGCAACGCTGTTCTCATATCTTTCTCCACGTCATTATAACGTGGACCTCACATTATACTGGAATATTTGATCTCAATTATGAAAATAATCATTATTAACAAGAATAAACAATAAATAATATTATATATCAGATATACCGACGGGATACATTGAATCACATTAATTATTGGGTTTTTTCTTTTTGCCCCTCCAAAACTTCGCAGGGTCAAAAGCCTCACCTCTCCCAGGAAGTTTTGCCTAAATGGCCGCCCTTCATTGAGCAGTGGTGAGTTTTGGCCTCTCCACCCACAAACTCGTGACCAACGTGAGTTCCACTCCTGGCCTTTTTGTAGGTCCTTCCGCTGAGAGAGGGGACGCCAAACTGCTCCTAGGGCACCCTCGACTCAGCCTCTTGACTCACATTTGTGCCCGGAATTTCACCCATCTCTGGTCTCTTAGGTTTTTCTTTCCGCCCCTCCGAAACTGCCCTTATTTGGCAGATCACGTGGGTTTGAAGGCAAGGCAACTTCTGGAGTTGCCTTGAGGTCCATTTTAGTCGCCTCCTTTGACAAGCATGGATACTGTGGGTGAATTCTGGTTTTCAACACATTCTTGAGTACGATGATCGACTCAAAGCTCCCCCAACCCACAGGGGACTCAGTTTGGTTAATAATTGTATCTTATGGATTCATTTTGAGAAAACTAATCATATTTATTCATTTATTATTTTGTGAGAAGCAGGACTCACCTGTGCTGACAAGTAGACCCTCATTCAGCCAGTCTAGGAACGCATCGTAGTCGATTCCTTTTTTTATGTACTGAACACTGCTCAGTAATACCTGAAAAATAAATTTGAATATCAAAATAAATTCGGAGTTTCAACACAAAATGAAATGAAGGATTAAACTAATTGTCTCATCGGGATAAATAGATAATCTATTTTTTCAACTTTTCATAACTTTATATTGAACGTCATTCTCAGTTGCTTTTCTGTTTTACCTATAAGATTTGAAAACATTTGATAATAATTTATTGGTCAAGAAATTAAACTCTTGAAAGTAAAACAATATGTTTACAGAGAAAAAACCGATTTATTTTGTACCAAAAACATGCTTAAATAAACTACAAAAACGTATTGACATTTTCTTTTTTAATTTTATTAAACATCGGGAGAAGAGCAGTCTCAAATGGTTTGATGGTTAGTGAGATGTCTCGAGAATAATGTGAACAACTGAGTATTGCAATGTAACCTTTGAGAATAAATTCAATTCAATTCAATTTATTTTTTTCCTTATGAATACAATTCAAAGCAGTTACATAGAATCTTGAGCAATAAAGTTTATACAATTCAAGAAACGATATAATATACTTACTAAAAACAAACAACAAATATAGAACTATACTAAACAATAAAACTCTTGAGCTATCACAATTTTATTCTTGTATAAAATTCTTGTATCAGATAGGAAAGAGCTTACATAGGCAACAAAGGCCTGTGCGTAAGCTCGAGTTATCATAACAATATGCGTTATATCTATAATAATTATAAAGAGAGATCTCTAATAACTCATTAGTATCCCAAAATCCCAGTATTAACTGAAGTAAGTATCTCAGAAAGTAACTTAATATCTTCAATAACTATTCAAAAAATATTTTTTAGGTGACATCAATAATATGTTCAAATCAATGCTGAAAATTTGAAGTGAATCTCACTGCTGAATAATGTAGCCTACAAACTTGAACTTTCTGTTGAAGTTTTTATGAACTCCATTAAAAATTTATTGTAATAGTAGAAAATATTCTGTTGTAGTTTGGACATTGTGTTTCAAAGTGTAATTTTAGAAATAAAATTAAAACATAGTGTCTGAATTACACCCAGAGTAGTTCAGATAGACTTATTATAAAGTGTTTCGTCATCGAAAAAAAACATCAATTATGTTTTACTCACTTCAACGTCTTCCGGCTCTGTTAGAACAACTATTGGAATGCCAAGTGTCCATATTTTGAAAACAGGTGGATACTCCCTTATTAGCTGGCCGAAAAAAACCAGCAAATCTGTAATGAGACAATAAAAATTTCAGCTTTCATTATTGTTATAATGATATCACATGAATTGAATTGAATTGAATCGCTGCCTTTATTGAAAACCTAAAGGCATGAATGTGAGTATCATAAGGAATAAAATGTGTGGAAGAAGAATTAAATAGTAAATCATTGAAGTATTAGTTGAAGTATCACAATGATGTTCTATATTCTATTACTATCATTTTTCATATTTTTTATCATTATCAATTTCAATGTGATCTCATCATTTTTCATCATACCTAGTCCTTATTCTCTTCACCAACGCACAAGCTTGGAGCTTAATGGGTCATCACCCTCTGTCAAAAATATCTCCTAATAAAATCAAAATTTTAATAGTAAAGTATCACTTTCAATAGTGGAAATAAATTTAATATTGTAGAGAAGGGGCTATCATGGAATATGGAAATATGTTATTTTATATTTATAATGTTTGTTTCGAACTATTTTATTAATCTTTCTTATTAATTTAGTTTCTGTTTGTGTAAAAAATCGATTTTCACTGAGGCTTGTTTTGGTATGAAGCTGTAAGCCTCTATATGTTGTAATTTTTCTACTAATGTAATAAATACATGAAACGAAAATTGAAATAATTTGTAATGATAAAAGAAAACAGTACAGCAACAGTTGATTCACACAATGAATTACTGCCATAATAAATTATTGGGACTGGTTATATCATACTGAATTGTTCTAATTATCTGTTATTGAAATCTTTGCTGCTGAAATATTTCTGGAATCCTACTTATTCAGCTTGTAGATTCTGATTTTTTTTAATCTTGTTAATTTTTCACATCTCAAAACATGCCAAACATTAAATATGTATTCATGTATCACTGGAATAGATATTTTAGTGATGTCAATATTAGAGAAATTAGTCAATATTTTTATAATATCAACATTATAACCAGCAATAACCGAAGGTTAAAGTTTTCTGATGATGTAATGACTTGTTATAATTTGTATTCTTATTCTATTTTTATAAATTTCAAAGGGTACTGTAATTCTATTTCATAAATTAAAGAAATTAGCCCTGCTAATTCAAGAAGATTTGAAAGTAATACAGTATTAATTGGTTTTGGATATTCGAGATAAAAATGAGAATTATATTTGTAATTATTATAAATTTTTTCTTAAACAGAATTAAAATAGGTACCTAGTATGTTATTGGAATTTAAACTTATCTATCAATCTATCACAAAATATCAGTGATTAATAAATTATAATATTATTTATAAAATTGTTTTGACTTTTCTGCATGCAAAAAATGTCAAACATTCTCAGAAAACGAGAACAATAAGATTTTTTTCTATGTCATTGACGAACAATAAATAGCACCATTATCTACATGAATATTTTTATTTTCTATCAATATTCATCAAGTAGTAAATATCGAATTAATATTTCATCAATGAAGTAGGAACTATTAGTAGAGTTAAATGAGGATTGATAAATTAATGTTCATTACAGTATCAATTTATCATCATAAACTAATTGACTAATTAACCCGGCTGATAACCCAGAATGTGTTAACATTGATGGTCAAGGAAATTGTGTAATCAATATTTATAGCATAATAGCTTTTTAATTTCAAGATTAGTTCTGAATTCAATAAATTCATTCACTGATATTTCTATGTTGATGATTGAATGTTGATCTAGCTAGGATATCAATGATTGAAGGTTAAGCCAATTACGTATTTCACAGTCAAGTTCCAGTATCACAGCATATTCATTGGACCACAGAGATATAAGCCATTTTTGCCT
>NW_024092636.1:0-15808 GCF_014356525.2 Nilaparvata lugens | reverse complement strand
TGATATGTTAATCCTCTTACTATCCTGAAAAGAGCTGTGGAGTTTTTTCCTCTATAATCATTCGTTGACTGGATATAATCTAGTCTAGTACTTCCTTGCCCTATTACATAGGTAAGGAAAGTATTGCTTCCGAAAAAGATTGAGGTCCCCTAATTCTAAATTTCTATACATTTCAAGGTCCCCTGAGTCCGAAAAGTGGTTTTGGGTATTGGTCTGTATGTGGTGTGTGTGTGTGTGTGTGTGTGTGTGTTGTGTGTGTGTATGAGTGTATGCGTCTGTGTACACGATATCTCATCTCCCAGTTGACGTAATGACTTGAAATTTGGAACGTTTGGTCCTTACACTATAAGGATCTGACACGAACAACTTCGATCAAATGCAATTCAACCTGGCGGCTAAAATGGCGAAAATGTTGTCAAAAACAGGGTTTTTCGCGATATTCTTGAAAACGCTGCAACGATTTTGATCAAATCATACTAAAATAGTCATTGATAAGCTCTATCAACTGCAACAGTCCCATATCTGTAAAAAGTCCAGGAGCTTGCCCCAACTATGCAAAGTTTATTTTAGATTCTCAATTATCAGCCTTCATATACAATTTAAACAAAAAATTCCAAGTGGAAAAGATTTTGCATGAAAATTTCTACAATTAATGTTCAATAACATTTTCACCTAAAATTGAAAATAAGCTCGAAATTCAAGAAAATGTGATTATCCAATTGCAGACTGTTGGCAACTGTTGATTCTATTAAATGATTCACTATGTAGAGATAGAAGACCTCGTGTGTCTCCAGCGCTATTGACCTATCACCAGCTGTCTCATATCTTTGAATAGTAGACTTGAGATGCGCGAGTACACTAGCGTCAGGTGATCATTTTCATAACGGCAAGGAAGTTGTGTGAGTGCACCACAACCCGATTTGTTTGTTATAATGTGTTACATTTTAAATTTAAGCCACCAGCTGATTAAATTCAGTTTAAGCTGTGACTGTGCAAACTTAGTCAGACTCTCTATCTTGGGAACTCTTGAATTTTGTGAACTCTACATGCCCTTCTTCATATTGCTTCATAGATCTCATTTCCTGTTTGAAATGGATGAAATGGGGAATCCTTTATTGGGTGGAGTTGGGAATCCTGTAAACCTGTTTCAACAAAAAAATAATAAATATCTCACAACTTTCTGAAGCTACCTGACTAATAGAGGTAATAGAGAGGAACATGAGTGAGAAGAAGAAGACAAGGAGAGCAGAAAGACTCTGACAGGAAGAGAAAAAGAAGAAGGAAAAGGCGACCGAGAAACCATTACTCTGCAATTGACATCAATAAGTAATATACGAATACCGAGTGTGTAATATGATGATCCAAATTACATCTGTACCTGACTCCTGATAAATGAGAAATAGATTCCCATGTCCAATGCTTTCAACTGACCGCAGCAAGCAATTTTCTTCAATTTCCGACATAGTTCAAACGTTTTTAAAGCAGCAATTTCAATTAAAACTCATAATACGCCCAATTTCCGCTTTCCACATGAATCACTCACTGCTATGACGGATGGATGCACCATTACTAACTATTCTATCGTAGGTGTAATTGGATTTTCTTCTTCTTCTTCTTCTTCTTCTTCTCCTCCTCTCCTCCCCTCCTCCTCCTCTCTGCTCTTCCCCTCCTCCTCCTCCCACCTCCGCCTCTCCTCCTCCTCTCCTCCTCCTCCTCCTCCCCCCTCTCCTACTCCTCCTCCTCCTCCTCCACCACCTCTTCCTCCTTAATCCGCTTGTTGAATGATAGACAAGGATAGCAATACCAAAAAACACTCATTATAACGTGGACCTCTATAGTGTATGATTTGTGTACTCCTGTACTTCCTAGAACTATGCTTTTTCGCCACACTGCACAGAAAGCAGCTGTTTTCCAGTCCCTAAGTAAATCTGAAAGACATTGTTTGCAGATGACTCTCGTCTGACGTCGGAACAAGTTCTTTCCCGCCTAGGCCGGAAAGAGTACCTTTCCAGCCGCTAACATGGAACTACGAAAGGTGATCAAAAAACAGCTGATCAAAAAACTTTTAATTATTTGTGTTCATTATTCAATAATTAAAACATTTATAAAATATCATCTTATTGTCATTGAAAGAATACAAAAGCATAAACTCAACCTCCTACATAATTGAACATAATCTATTAGGTTATTTAGACAAATCAGAATAAAAAATGAGAATACTGAAAATGACAATTTCCTGATATTCAATACCTCAGATTTGCTAGAGCTATGACCACTTTTGCTTTCGGAGAGTTATTGATCTATTGATATTCGGAAGATATATATAATATATATAATATATATATATATATATTTATATATTATATATATATTATAATTAGATAATATATATATATATATAATATATATTTTTTATTTTCTATGTGGCGAAAAATAGCGTTCGCACCATGGGTAAAAATGTTTTTCCGGCTCTCAATCTTTTCTAGTCCTCGAACTATGGCCTCCGACTTGAGAACCGATTTTGAGCCGGAAAAAGTCTCATTTCTGCTCTAGGTGCGAAATATACTATTACCAACAGCCTTCATGTGAACGAGAAAATTCCCGATTTATTCGCAATATTACATGAAATCATTGTTCAAATAGTTGTAGTCACCTCACTGCCAGATAGAAGATGTAAAAGGATTTAATTAAAATTGCCTCATGGAAATACTAAAATTTACTTTGCCACTGGGACAGAAGAACAGTGAATAAATGGATTGCTAGTAGATACAATGGCAGTGTTTGATTAGCATTGGTAGCTATCCTTGTCTATCATTCCACAAATCGTATAGTATGCTATCGCTTTGCTCTGTTGCCAGACCGTCTTTTAACAATGTAGAATTAATAATTAATTAACAAATTTTCATTTTAATTTTGAAAATTATAATTGATTATTTCAAACGTGAATGAACCGTTAATATTACATCAATCAGCTACCGTCTATAGAAGGCGTTGACAAGACAGAGGACCGGCAACGTTGCTTTCCTATCATTCTCCACTGCCACTTTAACGTGGACTCTACTCCACGTGAATGCATCCAGCTTCCCCCACCAAGCTCCAGTATTCATGAAATGTGATTGATAATAGAGATCTGCTGCAGCAGTTCATTTTGCAGGCAGTCAACTGCTGATCACCTGCTCTCTCTTTGTGTGCAATGAGCGAATCTTCCCTTTTTGGTGTGTGAAAGTTGATATTGTGGTTATTAATATTGGATAAAAATCTTAATATTGACTAAAAAGACAAATAAATGTCAAAAACCTCAATAAACAGTATGTTTAATTTGAGGCGAATCGGTCGCGGCTTATTTTATTTACTCGTGATTAGTTTATGTATTTATTGTGATGAGAGAGTTTATCGCAACTGCTTCAATTGTAAACACATTGAATGCAGCCGGAGAGAGCCGCGTCATCCTTTTCGCTTACCTGCACTGGTGTCGTCACAAAGGAAAAAGGCAAACTCGAATGCATCTCCTCCAGGTGAATAGAATTCGTCAACTTATGAATATTGTCACATGGCTTTGCTTTCAATGAGGCATGTCTTCTTCTTCTTCTTCTTCTTTTTTCTTCTTCTTGTTCTTCTTCTCCTCCTTCTTCTTCTTCTTCTTCTTCTTCTTCTTCTCTCCTTCTTCTCTTCTTCTTATTCTTCTATTATCTATTATTGAGGACATACACAACTAGCGCCCAGAGTCAATGGTAGGGGATACATGGCTCCGATACACACGTACACTGTTTACGTCGTGACGTCATCACTGCCAGTCACATTATTTGTCTGTCACTCTCTCTCACTCTCTCTGGAAGTGATAACAGTATATGAACTTTCCGACAACAATCTCCTTTATAACGACCATTCCTTTCCTCTTCGACTCCAAAAGTATTCCATTGATTATCTCACTTGTGACGAATTTTAAATCATGAATACATCAAAATCCAGCTCTGACAAAATCTCAGCCCGGTTTGTCAAAACCACACCACCCCATCAAATTTCGATAATTAGCACATATTGACTCTTTCAGGCTGTACCATGAGTGAGAAAATGAACAGTGTTGAGATGTTTGTCTGCTAGTATGCTGAGTGACGGAAGTCCAAAGTAATTAGTGTTTGAAGGTTTTAAGTATCAAAAAATATATCTTTATTTATCACCCACATTGTCTTATCATTAAAAACAAAATTCAGAAATGGAGAGTCAAAACATTATAATGAATGATTGAGACGATGTGTTTGCTAGAACCAATTTGACAAGAGATTATTCATTCAAGATAACTATCTTAATGAATGATGTTTTACAATCATAGTCCTAGCCCAATCTTTCAATATCAATTATAATATAATCATAGGATAGAAATATGTATCTTAGTAGCTTGGCTAATATGTTGTCATAATACAGTAGTGTTTTACTTGAAGCTTCCTTAGAGTTGGTGTTGAGTGAACAGAGGTTGAGTAAACTGGCTCTAAGCTAGATTTGCGTAAACCTGGATTTGGACAAGTTTGCGCAAATATGATTGTGTCATGTAGACCCGGTGTACCGAAATATTCTTAGTACGAAATATTCTTAGTATGTTACGTCACAGAGCATACCACACGTACGCACGCGCAGACACATGCAGTGATATTCTTAGTTACTATGACGTCATCAGATATTCTTAGAACTATGACGTCGCACAGAATGCAGAGTATCCATAACCAACAGTGAGATAACCTGAAAGGGAACGTTTATTGCTCGAAGATCCTCTTTACCCGAATGGTAGTGCATAACGGAATGGTCCCTTGCAGCCATTTGAAAATATAATGACAACAGGGTCCATCTTGCTATTCGCTACCTATGAAGTATATTTGATTTATGCAAAATAAAGCTCCAATTGATTTTCCTAATAAACCAATACCAAAGGTATTTCTCAATACATATCAAGAAATTATTATGTTTTAACAGTGATATGAGAGTTATGACATTATATGAGAGTTACAACACAGTTATAACCCAATTATCAATCTAATTGGAGAGAAGCTTCAAAATCGGATGAATTTGAAAAGTTAGGCCGGTGCATAGAAGCCGATTAAATTTTAACCGTGATTAACTTTATGAGAAACAATCAGAGAAGGCCTTTCAGAAGAAAAGGCTTCTCTGATGGTTCTCGTAAATTAATAACGTTAAAATGAAAGAATGAGATAAATTATTGTTCCTTTCCACAAAACATAGCAGATTACAATTTTTTAAGAAATCTGGTGTAGTACACTCACACAACTTCCTTCTCATTGAACTGTAAGCCTCATTCTTGAACGAGAATGATTTAGGGGAATAACATAATAACGATTGGCGGCAACATAATTATTGAAACTACGATCAGACTTCTGTATATGTGTATAATGGTTTCAGAGTACTTTTTCCTTTGTGTAAATTGAAAATTCGATATTTTTTTAAAAGTCGTCAAAACAGCAGTGTTCTACAGATGAAATATCTCGACTATGTGTTCTTTTATGAACTGCTCTACCTACCTACCTCATGCACGGGAGGAGGCTACAAAGTCCATTTCTCAAGGATGAGGTGGACCCCCATTAGTTTCCCAGAGAGAAGACTCATTCCAGTTGATAGAGCCGAAAATAACTATACAGGGTATGAATTTTAAAAAAAATCGGTCGTCATTTTTGAGAAAATCGTGAAAAACATGGTTTTTTAGTCGCTATCCGCCATTTTTCAATAATATTACGGAGCTCCTGAAATTTTCCCAGAAATGAGACTCATGTCAGTTGATAGGACTTATGAATTGCTATCCATGGTATGAATTTGAAGAAAATCTTTCGAGCCGTTTTCGAGAAAACCGTGAAAAACATGGTTTTTTTGGTGATTATCCGCCATTTTTTCTCAATAATATACGGAGCTCCTGAAATTTTCTCAGAAATGAGACTCATGTCTGTTGATAGGGCTTATGAATTATCCATGGTATAAATTTGGAGAAATCGTTGGAGCCGTTTTCGAGAAAAACGTGAAAAAACATGGTTTTTTAGTAATCATCAGCCATTTTTTCCGCCATCTTGAATTGAATTTTATTGATTCCTTATTGTCGATGATCATCGTATAAGGACCTTAAGTTTCAAATTTCAAGTCAATCGGTTATCAGGAATGGAGTTATCATGTTCACAGACACACACGGACCAACACCGAAAATCATGTTTCATTTGTAAGACACGTATAGAAAACATGAAATTAGGGTACCTTAAATTTTTTTGGAAAGTATGCTCTCCAAAACTATAGTAATAGGGCAAGGAAGGTAATGAAACGTATAGAAACATTAAATTAGGATACCTTTATTTTTTTTGGAAAGCAATACTTCCTTACCTATGGTAATAGGGCAAGGAAAGTAAAAATCCTGAAACCTAATATTATGATCTGAAGTGTTGGTTACAATAAGCTTCCTCCAATGCCATCCATTCCTATTCTTGTATTATATATAGAGTCCAATGAAGTGAGACTTGAAATACTTGGGAAAATATGAGCTCCGCTGGTTGACCTCGAGAGAAAGAGAGAGAGTGTGAGTGAGTGAGTGAGTTCGCGGGAAGAGAGTACCTACTAAATTGAATCTTTTCCACCAAAAGGTTTTCTTCCCTTCGCGTATGGATTCCCCAGCTTTTGCCCTCGAGAAAACCCTTTGCCTTATATACGAATCAACACTTTCAAAGTATGGTAGTCACAGTCTATTTGAAATGCTTTCCTCGCGCCTGGTGTGGGTTACACCGTACCCTGGAATGCCCGGGGGTATTCCTTCTCAAGATGGTTGTGATACTCTATATTTATACTATTCCAATTGTTATATAGGGGCTGAGAGGTCGAGAGGATGGATATTACTCACAGATAAGTTTTATTGACCGAGCGAAGTGAGGTCTAAGATTCAAGTCGACGATTTGGCATTTCTCTTAATGTTTCAATGTTTAAATGTTTATATGTTCATATATGTTTATATGTTCATATGTTTATATGTTGCGCATTACGGCGAAACGCGGTAATAGATTTTCATGAAATTTGACATGTATGTTCCTTTTTAATTGCGCGTCGACGTATATACAAGGCTTTTGGAAATTTGCATATCAAGGATAATATAAAGGAAAAAGGAGCCTCCTTCATACGTCAATATTATAGTGAAAATCAGACTATAGTATTATTCATCATAAATCAGCTGTCGAGTTGACTATAATTGCATGCTATGACGCAAGCAATTTAATATCTCAATGTAACTTGGTAAAAAATTAGCAGCTGAGTGACTATAAATTGCATGCCTCATTGAATGCAATTTTTATGCACTATTGAATAATATGCTAAGAATTTATAACAGCTCGTCTGGGCGAACAAAATCATGCATTATGCTATTCAAAAACAATATTCTGGTTCAGATAATATATAAATTCAGGTTTTCTATTCTTTTAATAATGAAATTTTAATAATTCATTCTTTTTTATTTGAAAATTGTTCTTATTCTTGTAACTGTTATGATTCATAAGGCATTGGACAAAAGGCAAATCTCAAAATCAGAAAGAGTTTGAAGTTTCCAATCTGAAAATCAACAATTCAGTTCCTTGTTGGAATCTAGTATTATTATTCTGTGGGAAGAATTTCATTTACAATTCAAAGCCAAGCAATATTCCTTGAACAATATAACAAAATAGCACATTATGTGTTCAATCCATAACGATAACAGCTGATGAATTTGAAAATTGGTGAACTAGGACCCATAAAATGGTGATTTTGCAAAGCATCACGGGATTGTGTCATGACCTGTATTTATAGACCTTGTTCAGCCAACTTCTGTTCCCCTATAGTCTTGGGTGATGAAAATTATCGAGTTTATTAGATTACTCAATCGAATAAAACAACAAGAATACTCTGGAGAGATTCACTACAAACCAAACAAAATAGAAATAATAGATAAATGAGTACCGACATTGAAATCAAGTGTACTGAACACTAATATTAACTCATACCATAGAGAAAAAATCTGGTGTGGCGCACTCACACAACTTTCCTTTCGTTATGAAAATTTAAATCTGACGCTAGTGTTCCCGCGCAATTCAAGTCTACTATTCAAAGATCTAAGCCAGCTGGTGACAGGACTATAACGCTGGAGAAACACGAGGTCTGCTATCTCTTCATAGTGAATGATTTAATAGAATCAACAGTTGCCAACAGTTTGCAATTGAAATAATAACATTTTTCGAATTCCGAGCTTATTTTAAGTTTTATGTGAAAATGTTACTGATATTAATGTAGAGATTCCACGCTCAATCTTTCCATTTAGAATTTTTTGTTTCAATTGTATCTGAAGCCTGATAATTGGGAATCTAAAATCGAACTTTGCATAGATGGGGCATAGCTCCTGAAATTTTTACAGATAGATGAGACTTGTGACAGTTGATAGAACTTATCAATGACAATTTCAGGTATGAATTTGATCACAAATCGTTAGAGCCGTTTTTGAGAAAATCTCGAAAAACCTGTTTTTGACAACATTTTCGCCATTTTAGCCGCCATCTTGAATTGCATTGGATCGAGATTGTTCGTGTCGGATACTTATACTGTAAGGACCTTAAGTTCCAAATTTCAAGTGATTCGGTATTTGGGAGATGAGATATCGTGTACACAGACGCACATACACACACACACAACACACACACACACACACACACACACACACACACACATACGGATTTTTAGTCTGTGACTACTTCTCATTAATCCATCAATTGCATACTGTATGATTCATTAGCACATGAAATCTACTGTCCTGCCTTTCAAAGTTCGAATTAAACATCTATTGGTTATCCCACACATTGGCCATATGAATAAAACCAGAGCAAATGCTCATGTGCAAGAGCATGGAGCATAGGTTTGCTCATGAGCAAAAGGTAGAAGCAAAAGCATTTGCTCATTTTTATATGAATAATCTTTACCTTTTACTCTTACCTTATGCTCCTGAACTCTGGAGCAAATGCTCACGTATTTTAGAGATTTTCATCAGCTGATTCGCTTTGTAGCCTTAGTTTGTTTTTATAGCTCACGGAAGCGCTGAATATGCAAAAGACCTTAAAGAGATATAGACCCACGATGCCTATGCCTTCCCAATGATAGCTCTTACTTGAAATTGAAGGCCGCCATTGGGGTATTTTAGCGCGAGATATTATATATTATTTATTTGTAATACTATAGATCACAAAGGCATTGGTGGCATTGGTATGTAATAATCTTATGGGTTGCCCCCTCAATGGCGGATTTCAATTCCAAGTACGACACTCGCGCTGCATGTGAGTCTATGCATCTTTAACGTCTTTGGGGTGCACCGCTTGTGTTTGCGTCATCTGCTCTGTTTTCTATTTATGAATAGAGTTTTAGGTTAGTTGAGTTTAGAATTTTGAAATAATAGCGTAGAAAATGTCATCTCTATAATAATCTTCAGCATATTCTTATAATATCAATAGCCTTCTTATAAGCGTCTACACTTTCATCTTCTTAAATACCTATTTCCTATTTTCTGATGGCTATCTTTATAACAGGTAGCTAGCTATCTTTTGTAGGGATAATGGTGATATGTATCATGGTTGAATCTAAAAAGAGTTTTATAGTTCTCAACTATTGGTTTTGATCGTATCTGGTATAGTTTCCTCTTCCTCATACGAATTAGTTGAGCCATTTTACTATGAGCAAAAGGTGATAAGCTGCTCTACACTAGACTCGCCTTTTTTGAAGCATTTGCTCCAAAAGTTGAGCGAATGCTCTAGTTTATTCATACAATTTTGAGCAAAAGCTTTTACTTTTGACAAATGCTCAAACTATTTTTTTGATGAGCATGAGCAAAAGGTTTTGCTCACGTTTATTCATACAAAATGAAGCAAATGCTCAATATTTTAGAAGTATAAGCAAATGCTCAACTTTATTCATATGGCCCATTGTTTCTCACACTTAGGTCCCGTTGCACAAAGCTGGTTAATTTCAATGGTGATTAAAACCAACATAAGAAGCCGTCTTATCAAAAAAGCTTCATCTGATAAAGGCTTCATCTGATTGGTTCTCTTGAAATTAATCACAGTTAAAATTTTACCGGCTATTGTGCAACCGGCACTTACAGTATTGATTTTCCCTCAAATTTCATCATGACGTCATGCCAGCCTCTTCATGGGAACAGATTGCATGTACACTTCATAAACAGTGTTAAATTTTCCATTAGAATTATTGAATTCTGTTTGGAGGTTTGAATTGAACATGTTTTGACAATCACAATGACTCTCCTTCAAAGAGCAATACAGTACCATGTTGAATCAATTTGTTATATATTATGTAGCAGATACATCATTTATCATTATCATTGACGCGTCTAGCATCCCACGCGATAAACTAACCATTTCACAGGCATTTGACACTGAACATATTGGCATTGTCTATTATAATGAGGTCCAATTTATAATGGCAAAGAGAGAACGATAGGAGATCAACGTTGCCTATCATCTGTCTTGTCAATGTCTTCTATAGGCATTAGCTTGTACAGGTTTATGATGTAATTGACCAAAGCAAAGCTACGTTTTAGTTTCGACTCGATCAGATTTTGTCTGTTTGTTTATTTGTACCGCAGTTACAGTCGCAGTTATTGTCCGATTTGGATGGAATTTGGTATGCAAGTTCTTTGAAACAAGGCGCAGAAACGTATGTGTAACGATTTTTTGTAAGACGTCTGGTTTTTTTTGTAATTTAAAAAACCACAGATCAACAACCTTCATCAAGAAAGCTACTTTTTCATATCAAGCGCCGTTACCTTTGAAGATACAGCAATTTTTATTCTTTTCAAAATTGGAGATCCTTGGATTTACAAGAGTAATCGTCCCCCACAACAATGAATATAAGTATAAAATCTGGTGTGGTACACTCACACAACTTTCCTTGCTCATATTTGAAACTACGATCAGACTTTTGTATATGTGTTATTATAATTATTTCAGAGTACTTTTTCCTTTGTGTAAATTGTGAAATTCGATGATTTTTTTTAGTCGACATTTTTTTAAAGTCGTCAAAACAGCTGTTCTATACAGATGAAATATCTCGACTATGTGTTCTTTTTATGAATGCTCTTCTACCTACCTACCTCATGCACGAGAAGGAGGTTACTAAGTCCATTTCTCAAGGATGGGGTGGACCCCCATTAGTTTCCAGAAAGGAGACTCATGCAGTTAATAGAGCTGATAAATAACTATACAGAGTATGAATTTGAAAAAAACGGTCAAGTTATTTGAGGGAAAATCGTGAAAACATGGTTTTTTAGTAATTATCCGCCATTTTTCTCAAGTATATTACGGAGCTCCTGCAATTTTCTCAGAAATGAGATCATGTCAGTTGATAGGGATAAATAGCTATCCATGATATGAATTTGAAGAAAATCGTTAGAGCCGTTTTCGAGAAAACCGTGAAAAACATGGTTTTTAGTAATTATCCGCCATTTTTTTCCGCCATTTTGAATTCAATTTATTGAATTTCTTATTGTCAGATCCTCATGGTAAAGGACCTTGAGTTTGAAATTTCAAGTCAATCGGTTGATTAGGAATGGAGTTATCGTGTTCACAGACATACACACATACACACATACACACATACACACATACACACATACACACACACACACAGACCAACACCCAAAAACCATGTTTTTGTACTCAGGGGACCTTGAAACGTATAGAAAACTTGAAATTAGGGTACCTTAATTTTTTTTTGGAAAGCAATACTTTCCTTACCTATGGTAGTAAGGCAAGGAAGTAAAAATTGGCTCTCATTTTTTTAGAATAGAGATTGTGCCGCTCTAATATGTGCTGTATTGATGATTGGTATCATTGGAATGATGATGAGGAGGAATGCTATCGATCAATTTTACATCAGAGTCATCAGACGGTGAACCTTGAGAACATCTGAGCCGCTCCAAATCATACTGTATTTACAAGTAGTTCTGCGAACAGTAGACCTCGCTCATGAATACAACTTTCAATCTATGAGAAGGGCCAGTACAGTAAGTATAGTATATTGCGAGGATTTAGCCATGTCATCTATATATTTCTCCATTGAAAGTGCTAGAGACACTGTTTGCAGGGACACCGGACTTATCAAGGAGGTACCTTTATATCGTCTCCATATCACAATATAAACATATATTACAACTTTTCTAATAATTAATTATAATAAATCGGTCAACTGACGGAAAAATGTAATATGCAGTAGACAATAGATGATTTATCGTCTCACAGACGATGGTGAGATGGAAAATGATTCTAAATAAGATGAGTTTGTTGGTGACAATGACAGGAGGTTGCTAATGATGTTTTTCATGAAAAGTGGATTCAATGTTATGGCTTGTTATGCTTATGCAGAATGTTGATGCTCACAAATCGGTTTCCGATCTCATACCTGAGGAAAACAAAAGACTTGACACTGTAGAGCGACACAAAAAAGCACAAAAAATACAATACAATAATAATTATTGTACTGATAAACTGAAAATCAGTTTAAAAAATAACTAAATAATAACTGATAGTTATGAATAAAAGAATTTGGAGATTGAAGAAATGTTTATTATGTTAAATATTGTCTACAACTAAAATAGTTTTTGATACTATTTAATGATATTAAAAATGTCCACAAACTATAATAGTTGAGTATCTGTACATAGATAATAATAGTTATTTATGTATTGATATTGAAGATTTAAAAAAAATCCAATTAATTTGTAATTAAATTTAATAATAATAAGATGATTCATTTTGATTATTCTATATAGTAATAATAATAATTTTATAATAATATATTATTAGAATAAGATAAAACAATTAGTATCGTCTGCAAAGAAAAATCTGGTCGGAACGAGATTGAACCTAGGTCTCACAGTATGCCAAACTACGCTCTAACCGTCTTGGACACCATGCCCTGGTAACAGTGGATGCGAAAAAGTAGGAACATGATTGCTGTATCTTCAAAGATACGAAAAAGTAACTTTGAGCTTAGTTACGGTTTTTTAAATATTACAAAAAAACGGAGGTCTTACAAAAATCGTTACACATAAGTTTCTGCGCTTGTTTCAAAGAACTTGCATACCAAATTTCATCCAAATCGGACAATAACTGCGACTGTAACTGCGGTACAAACAAACAAACAAACTAACAGACAAAAGCCGATCAAGTCGATCAAAGATAACTCAAGTCCCTCAGCTTCACTTCGGTCAATTAATTGAAGAAAACTTCCCACTTAATTGCACCTTTTTTCCCCTTTCCAACACGAATTTTCCCTGTTTCATAGATGAATAGTTTCTAGACCTACGGAGCCGGCCGGAGACATCACAGCTTTCGTTTTCCTTTTAGTATGAGATCGGAAACCGAGTTGTGAGCATTAACATCCTGCATAGGCATAACAAGCCATAACATTGAATCCACTTTTCATGGAATACATCATTAGCAACCTCCTGACATGTCACCAACAAACCCATCTTATTTAGAATCATTTTCCGTCTCACTATCTCTGCGAGACGATCATGTCTAAATTGCCTACTGCATATTTAATTTTTCCGTCAGTTGACCGATTCCTTATAATTAATAATTGGAAATAATATGATGAATATTAGAAAGTTGTTAATATCTATATTATAATAAGAGAGAATAGGGTGTGTGTTTGTTCGTGTGCTCGTGTGTTCGTTTGTTCGCATCAAAACATGTCAACTTGTGGATTGCATACCGAGAAACGGGAATGATTTTGATCTCCAAAATTTTGAACATAGATTCTAGAAATATCAATCTCATGCACCTGGAAGCTCAAATTTCAATTTTCCTTCAACTTTTTTTCAGAATTAGTGTTCAAACCTCATTAATCTATACTTATAAAATTCTATCTCCTGACTCACTGATCCAAATTTCTGAAAACTACTGGATGGATTGCAACAAAACTTGGAATATAGCTTCCTTAAACGTCCAAGGTACTCACTAAGAAATCTTTGGCGATATTTCAACTCTAAGGTGGTTTTTTGAGGGTTTGAAGTTCGTCTTTAGCATGTATATTCTTCTCTCCCAATCTCCTTATTAATAGAATTCCACATCGTTATGTTATTATAGATCTATAATCTAGAGAGAGTACCTCTTCGAAACAGTTGTTAACTGGCAACTAAATCAATAATTTTGACAGGTTGGCATTAAGTTGAGTGACCTCATAGGTTGGCACCAAGTTGAAGAACGAATCAAAAGCATTTATCGGGAACAATTGATTGGGCGCTGCTGCTTCAATCAGAACTATTCCGGGAGATAGTTTTTATTTTTCATAAAACAAACTTTTAGGACGAGAGTTGCTTCTATCAAGTGATCCTATTCTATCAAGACTAATTTAATGTTGTTTGTATATCCGATCGCGATAACTGCTTAAACAATTTCGATGAAATTATAATAATCAGTATGATATATGGAGGGTATTTTCAAAACTTCAGAAGTGTTGGTTGTGAATCTGTTTGCGAAGAATGAGGAAATTCGGCAAAAATTAACTTGGGCGGAAGAATGAAAGGGGTCATTATTAAAACGGCCAAAATTATTTTTTCAATAATTTTATAATGAATTTATGATGAAATTGTATACTTTGTTAAATTATTAATTATACTATATGTGAAAGACGATCTCGCAACAGAGAAATGCGAGAAAGAGATAACGCTATCAACTTTGTTGAAAGATAGACAAGGATAGCAATACATTGCTAATTAAACACTGCCATTATAACTAGGACCTCACTATAGGGAAACTGTTGAATCTGTGATATTGATCATCCTCACATGCAAAAACCATGTTTCTGACATTTACAAATCATATTGCTTCAAAGTGTCAATAGTTCATTCAGTCAATGTTTCTATCATGTTCTATAGAATGTCCAGTTGAAACTCTGGTTTCACACCAATCAAGCTGAATGGACTTCAATTTTGAACTGCTTTGGACATACTGGTTGAGGATGAATGAGACGCTATTCAGGTGATAAGACACGGAGCTACAGAAGTGGAGAATGTTTTCTGAGTCCAATCAACAGTTTCAATACTTGCAGAAATCCTCTTAGGGGCAGGACAGGCTGTAAACGTCTTTGAAAGTTTCAAAAAGGTATTGGATTCTCTTATTCTATCCTGAAAGAAGTACTGCACATGGGATTGGCAAGTAAACGCCAATAGCCAGCTAATCTGTCCTAAAAACTATTTCCTGTTATTTGATGGATGAAATGAGGTGGGGTTGGTCTGTAGCCAGAGCAGGAGAATTTCTTCGAATTGAAAACTGATGTCTGATGTTATGAATGATGGAAAAACTGTCCAATTGCATGGATTCTTCAGCTGACTAAATGATAATTCACATCAATTTTTTACTTTCCTTGCCCTATAGCATAGGTAAGAAAGTATTGCTTTAAGGTACCTAATTTCATGTTTCTATACGTTTCAAGGTCCCCTGAGTCCAAAGACATGATTTTGGGTTGTGGTGGTGGTGGTGTGGGTTGGTGTGTGTGTGTGTGTGTGTGTGTGGTGTGTGTGTGTGTCGGTGTGTGTGTGTGTGTGTGTGGTGTGTGTGTGTGTGTGTGTGTGTGTGTGTGTGTGTGTGTGTGGTGTGTGTGTGGGTGTGTGTGTCTGTGAACACGATAACCCATTCCTAATTAACCGATGACTAGAAATTTTGAACTTAAGGTCCTTATACCATGAGTATCCGACAGTAATAATTCAATAAAATTCGAATTTAAAATGGGGTGGATAATGAAC
>NW_024092635.1:0-16227 GCF_014356525.2 Nilaparvata lugens | reverse complement strand
AGTGGTGATGGATGACAAGCAGGTTGGTGAGACTGTCTCATCTCTAATAAATCTACATAGTTCACTCCAACATAGCGCTAAACGTCCTGAGAACTATGAAGATTTTATGAGCATGTTTTCTTGGCTGTGAAAAAAAATCCTCGGAAAATTTCGTAAGACATGGAGTGGATGGGTGCTAAAGAAAATTGAAATCATGGATGTGAACGTGATTAAATTAATCTATATACACATCCAGTTCATCAAACACCCCAGTTTTTGAAAAACAAAAAATGTATATAAATGTCAAAATCTCTCTGACGAAAAATGATTGTTATGGTCAGTGCTCGCGTATTTCCATCAGAAGCCAAGGAACTCCACTTGACTGTAAAGTATTTGAGCAAGTTTGCTCACACACTTAATACGCGAGGTGTAAATTTCCCGGTGACGACACGCGATATTAAGGAATTTGAAATACTAATCCGGACATTGCAATTCACGTCATCGCGTACGAGAACAAAAAGTTTTTCCCTTCCGTACAAGCATTTTCCGCACGCGTAAACACCAAATTAATCTTCTAATGCTAAAAGGCGATGCAGGAAAACTCATTTCTGTTTAGTAAATACCGCGAACAGGAAAAACGGGGCTATCGCGTCTTCTCTCCCACCTTTCAAACAGACGGACAAGTACACATTTGCAATTTTTGTTTCACCGGTTCACATCAAACAAAACTAAAATTGTGATGTAAGCAATTTGTTGAAACATGTGGAACTTTGTTCCAAGTTTGAATCTCAGCGCGTTTCATATCCTAAATGCGGAGAGACAATTAAATTCAAGAAACTAGGGGTGACGTTAAAGAAAAAGTACACCATTTACGCGGATTTAGAAACTTATGTGTTAATACAAGATGATGATGATTCCGATTCTGATGAAATTACTGTAGTTACACAAAGAAAACGGCGGTCATATTCCCTGCGGCTATTGTTTCGTTGTATAGATGTTAACGGGGAAATCGCGTACGGACCTGTACTCCATAGATCGAGTAGTTTAAACGAAAAATCATGGAGAAATTTTTCAGGGAAATTACAGATCTCGGAGACATTTTGTATGAGGATATGAAACGAGAAATTCCGATGCAAGCTTTATCCGAAGTCAAGAGCGCGAATTTCAAAATTCAGTAAACTGCGGGCTTTGTGCTGAACCGTTTTAGACAGCGATATTAATGTCATCACCACGCTCATGGAACGGTAATTACTTGTGTGCGGCGCATGTTTCTTGTAATTAAACAGCTCGTACTCAGAGTAATATCATGCTATTTTCATAATTTCTCCGGTTTGATTCGCATTTTATCTGAATCGCTTGGTAAATGTAAAAAAAGAAATTTCCTGCATCGCAAATACGTCAGAGAGATTTTGACACTTTCAGGGGCAAAAATTAAATTTTAGATTCCTACAAGTTTATGTCTGAATCTTGGAAGTATTGTGCGTAATTGGTTAAAGGTACAACATGGAAAGAAGTTCAAACGATTATTTTCGGTGTTTCATGATCCACCTCGCGAACACAGACAGCTCTTGTTGAAAAAAGGAGTATATCCCTACTCGTACATGAGCTGTCCCGAAAATCGTGGAAACATCGCTTCTCCCATCGAATGTTTTCATAATGATTTAACTGATACACCTCTGTCCGCGAAGAATATGAGCATGTGCAAAGAGTGTTCTCAACATTCAAGCTGTAAAATTGGGTGATATCACGATTTTATTTTATGTTTGGACGTAGTGCTATTAGCGGTAGTTTTTGAATCATGAGGTCTACGCTTTTAAGCTCATATGGCCTGATGGAGCCATTTTGTTTCTCTCGCGCACTTCACCTGGAATTGCATGCTGAAACACACTAAAGTGAACTAGAATTGATTACTCATCCTGACATGCATCTTATGTTTGAGGCAGTGATGAGGGGTGGGGTGTCATTTATCGGTAAACGTTATTGCGAAGCAATAACAAACATCTACCCGAAAACATACGATCCTTCAAAACCGTCTAATATCTGCTTTATATCGATGCAAACAGTTTATACTTGGAAGCTATGAGCCGAAGCTTACCGTGGAAATTTCAAATTCCTCTCAGAGGAAGAAATTTCCAGCTTGATTTGCGAATTTGGACAGCAATTCAGAAACCGGATATATAATAGAATGTGATCTCAAGTACCCTCAAGAGTACATGATAAGCACGCCAGCTTCCCACCGCACCTCTCCACCAAACGCCGCCGCGCGAATTGCTGTCAAACTAACAAACAAATGAGAACGGTCAAACTGGAACCAAAAAGCTCATGAACACACTTTTTCGACTGTGAAAAGTACAGTTCACTATGTTCAATTGAAGCTCTACCTTCAGCTCGGTTTGCAATTATTGAAAGTGCATCGCATCGCATTAGCTTTTCCAATCTCCCTGGCTGAAAAGCTACATCGACTTCAATATCCGGAATAGACAGAACGCGAAAAATAATTTGAAATATCCTCTTTGGGCCTGTTGTAACTGATATTTGGAAAAACTATTCAATCTTCTCGTAAGCAAATGAATGTTAAAATTATCACGGATGAAAAACGGTTAGATAAGTACATTTCAAATCACTATGTAAACGCTGGCAAATAATTAGTCCGAACGTGATCGCAGGTTTTCTCTCGCAAGTTGGAACTTAAAATGAACAAGCCTGTCTATTCCGGCTTTTCCGTACTGGAGTTGAGTAAATTCCATATGTACGATTTTTTCCATTGCAAATTACAAAAAAATTTACCGTGGGATTGTATAGAACTATGTATGACTGATCCGACAGTTTTCTTCTAAACCTGAAAGTTGAAGATGTGTATCAGTTGATTAGAGAAAATTGACCCTTTTCGATATTCTAACTATCCACCTTCCCACCCTTGCTTTTCCATGGAGAGGAAATAAAGTTGTAGGAAAGTTCAAGGATGAGACCGCTCAAAACCTGTCCATAGATTTCTTGGACTTCGATCCAACTTTACTCATTTTTAGTATGTAACGAGAATGAAGAACCTGTAAATAAATGTATAGCAAAGGGTGTACAGAGCGGAGTGAAATGTAGAAAACTTAATTTTATTTATATAAGAAATCATGTTTAATGTAGTGAACACATTGAAAAATTTATATGTTAAGATCCTATAATACACCATGTATCAGGTGAATTGCAAAAATCTGTTTGACCCTTATGATGATAAGAGGTACATTGCTGAGAATGGTGTTGATACTCTCCCATTTGGACATTATAGAGTGCAACACTCTAACTGATTGCTCAGTATGTCCCGTGACAATCATCCAACACCACTGATTTGACTGTTGTAAATATCATGAATATTATTAGATATAAGCTAGCTTTAGAGCTTCATAGTGTGCCGCGTGTGAACTATCCCACTCGCAAATATGAGTTGAAAAGTGAAAAAGACTTGCTTCAAGCCGATCTCATTGAGATGACGAGTTTATGCGTTAATAAGGGTTACAAATATATCTTAGATGTTATTAATTGTTTTTCAAAATTTGCATATTGTGTACCATTAAAAGACAAGGCAAGCCAATCTGTATTTACGCTCTCGAACCAATTATTTCTAAAAATAAGGGAGTTAAGCTGTTCCAAACAGATCAGGGAACAGAATTCTTTAATTCAAAAGTTAAAGCGTTATTAGATAGATATAGTATTAAACATTATCATGTTTTTACGATAAGAAAGCCTCCATAGTTGAAAGGTTAATAGAACATTAAAGCAAAAATTTAGATATTTAACTGAACATGGAACCAAAAACGGATATCGCAACTAGACAGTTTAGTTCGTGATTATAATGCAACAATGCATTCATCCTTAGAATGAAACCTAAAGATGTGGGGAAAAAAGATCGTAATCATGTTTTAATGTCTTTGAATTCTGCATTCAATAGACGATAAATTGAAAAATTCAAAACCGAAATTTAAGCTAGGAGATGTTGTACGAATCTCAAGGAAAGGGTTCTTTTGATAAATCTTATAACATAAACTGGAGCGCAGAGTATTTGTAATTCATCTATATTCCTTCTCAACCTGTAACGTATAGCTTGCAGATCTAAACGGAGAAGTAATTAGTGGTAGGTTTTAGCAGAAGAAATTAAAAAAACACAATTAAACGAACAGGAGAGACAAGTGTATTGATTGAAAAAATATTAAAACGTGATAAAAAAGGATTGCTAGTGAAATGGATTGGGTTTTCAACGCCTAGATATTAGTAAAGATCAACTATTAGATGAAAAATAATCTTTTGTAATCTATTGTAATATCATGTCATTATTGTAAAATCTATTGTAAATAATCATGTACATTTATGTAAAATCCATTGTAAATACATTCCATTCAGTGTAAATATCATGATGTACATCGTTGAAAAAAATAGAATAGCTCATCAAACATTGCTTTCATTTCAATCCGAAGTTTCGTAATTTGCTAAGCTCAAGCAACAGATGCATTCTCGTGAAGAGGGTGCGGGAGAGAGAGGGCCAGTTGAAGTGAGAAACTTCTATCAGTGGGAGGGAGCCTCTGTCTAGCCGTGGTGTGATCCTCTCCGATAACTTTATCAGTTTCTTATCAGATCAAGCTGTACACGTGACTAACATGATTCCGATAGTAAATTTCGACATGTTATAAGAGAGAAAAGAAATGCCAACATGGTGTAAAAATGGTAAGTTGTTACCACATAATGCAAGGATCCTTATAATAGGCTCTTCAGGCTGTGGCAAGACCAATTTGCTATTTAATTTAATTTTTTCAAAGAATGGGTTGAGATTTAAACTATATACTGCACACGAAGAGCGAGTATCAAGATAAGTACTTGTTTTTGAGAAAAGTCTTTTCAGAAATGAAGGGTATTGAAGGTCATATAAACAGCAATTCGGAATGTTAATCTCACCCGAACAAATTCAACAATTTTCTCTTGTCATATTCGACGACTTCCAACTTAATCACGTATCTCAATAAGAGAATATTTTACCATGGGACGACATCGTAATATTGACACTGCATATTTAATTCAGAGTTATGGAGCTACACAGGAACATTTCACTAGGGAAATGCGAATATGATTATAATCTTCAAGGTAGATTTATTGAGTCTGAAATTAATTCACAGAGATCATGGGGAGGAGATATTTCTTCATATAGATATATCTATTTAAACTTGTCATGAAGTTTGGAATCCTAAACCTATTAATTTTGTAACTATTATGAGCGAGTGTGGACTTTAATAGCGGCAAATACCGAGATTCGCTCGATATGTTTCTTACGTTCAGTAGAGATTATTCTTTGTGGCAGTCATGTTGTCATAAACAGCAGAAAAACTGGATAGAAAGAACGTTGGTTTAATCAAAAAGATTAAGAAATTGAGAAAAGTAATTAGAGAGAAGCATAAAAGCTTAGTCAATTTTGAAAAACGATCGGAGGAATACAATAGGAAAACGCTCTTGCCGTTGATAGAGCCCTATAATTGAACTGAGAAAAAACAAATTCTCACACTCTGGTGTAAACCAAAAAGGAAGAAGTAAAAAGGGGAGTATGGAAATTGATGATAATGAGGAGGGGATGAACAGAGTTATGAGAGTTCAACAGACAATTTTTTAAGCTCGACTAAATTTGAAAACAGTTTACTTGTTCTAGCAGAAACGATGATGTGCTGTCAAATATCTAAAAACGTTCATGCGGAAAAATGAATAATTCAATCAGTTATGGAATTTCATATAATTCTAAAGATGACGTGTATTATGTTGAAATCGCAAGTAATATTCGATAACGGTTATATAGATATAATAATGAAAGATTTCGTTAACACATGGTCTACTTGAGTTATTATTCAGTGCGAGGACCAAACTCAAATCTTATAATCAGAGAGATCGATAAGTATAAAAAAATTAACACTTACAGGCATACATTTAGATCAAAGAGGCTATGTTAAACGAAATCAGGGAATTGAATTGCAAATGATTCAAAAGTTATTTCCCAGTAAAAAAATTAGTAAAAAGAAGGGTGGGGTTTATTGAAATTTGCAAAAAATAATTCTCATGATAGAATTTATCAATCTTAGATAATTTTGACGAATTAGTGGAAAGATTAATCTACTCTATTCCTCAAAAGCTACTGGCAACACAGGGCTGATATTGAGTCGCGTCTATAATTGAAGAGCTAAAAGAAGCAAAATAATTGTTTAGTGTTACGATGACTCTACATCGATTCGGTCGAATTGATACGGCTAGTGCTAGCGGAGCTGTTGCTATTTACGTGTGATATTGATGGATAACACAGAAGATGATCGAATCGATAAATCAACAAGGAATCAGCGAAGCTGTGAAATTTTATTAGATTCGCAAATAACCAACTCGTTTCGGAAAATACAAAGAATATTGGATGAGCATAATTGAAAGAGAACATATTCTATAGTACATGACAAAATTTCAGTGCTAATATTGATGAAGCTATTGCGAACTAACTCTAACTCTAACTCTAAATTTAGAATCTGCTCTAGGGAAGTGAAAACTTTAACAGACAGCTTTTCATCTCAGTTGCTCAGTATTAACACGATAAAGTTGATAAAGCTTATTTAGATGAGAAATTAAAAGCCGTATCAGATAAAATTAAGAATTTGGAGGTGCTGGACAGAAACTATCTCAATACTAATTAAAACAACTTAGTACAGAAAATTTAACTAAGTGAATGAAACACAGCCATCGTCAATTGATAAGCAATATTGGAATCTGCTTTGCAGAAATGATTAGTTCTTCATTAACAAAGGAAGAGTTTGAAAAACGATTATCTGAAATGGCGAGTGCAATAAAAGCTAATATTATGGAGGGTATTGAACAGTTCATTACAAAAGATGCTATTGCTATTCTAATGAGCAAATTGCAGAAAAGTACGCAACTAAAATGATAGGAGATTTTTAAGAAAAATGAGATGGGAGTCGCTGTGAAAAGCGTTCGTGAGAAATAGCTGAGGCAATTAAAAATCGGAAGAGGGTACTGTCATGAGACTGCAATGCTCGGCTCCATTCATTGACTATCTAAATTTATCCATCCACAGAGTGGCCCTGGACATCGTCCAATACGCCCAGGTAAGTTTTCACATGAACTGGATTGAGGCCAAACAACATAACCTTACAGAAAATCAGGTAGTGAATTATTACAGAAAAAATGGATTAGCCAAATATAAAGACTTATATTGGCGCCGAAAACATAAAATCTTGTAAGCAGTTGTGTGAGAGAGAGTGACACAATAGTTTTTCAAATTCAGTCTAGACATTTTTCACTATGATTGATTGTGGTGTGAATTCATTTCCAACTCGATTGTAAATTAAACAATTCAATTCAATTCAAGTTCATGTATGATTAATTAACCTCAGTTAATGTTCAACCATGAGTTGAAAGGTAATGAAAAATGGTATGTAGGAGAAAAAAGCAGAGTTCGAGTAAATGGGGGTAAAGGAATCTTGAGTTCAGCGGCAAGAGTTTTTAAAGGTGTGTCAGGTTTGGCAGTAATGTGGACATCAACTATTTTAAATAAGGTATGATACCTGGGAGAGGAATATATATTCTGGGATACGAGTATTGCGGCCTGGGCACAAAGGTTAATGAAAGGTAAAGAGGGTGATAAGGTATAAATTTATTAGATAGAGCTTGCAAGATACATGATATAGCGTATACACAAAATAGCGATAATAAAACTCGAGCGGTAGCTGACAGAGCTCTAGCAAACGCTGCATGGGACATTTTCAAAAATCCTCAAACACCCCTTGCCGAGAAACTGAGAAAGCACTTAGCCATCTTGTTACAAACGTCATGAAAGCTAAAGCGGCGTTTGGTGGGTCTTTGAGAAAGAAGAAGAAGAAGAAGAATGAGAGGAGAAGTTATAGTAACGATATTAGACGCAAAGCTATAGCTCAGTTGAAAAAGCATATTGCAGGAAAAGGATATTTTTTAAGCCTTTTCCTAGTATTGGTGGAGGGAGAGTCCACCCCACCCCCATCATCATATGGAGTGAGTTTTTTCCCTCAAGTAAGAAACGTAGAACAACAAAGAAGAGTAGGAAGAGACAAAGAAGAAGAAGGCATGAATATTGAAGGAGAATTGAGTATATGATTTGATTGATTGGCGAAATATTACAGATTCAGCTAAGAGGAATATATATGCTAGATGCATTACCCAAAAAATTCTGAAAAACGAGAATGCCATTGTGATTTAGCAAGGGAAAGCGAGGATGGGACATTGGGTAGCATATAAGAAAGTTGGCTCTAATGTTTGGTATTTTGATCCATTGGAAATTTACAAACTCATACAAATGGACAAATATTGGAAAAAAGAAAATGGAGTAAATATTTTATATGTGGAGCATATGCAACCATTAAATAGCGATTTTTGTGGTCATCTTACATTATTGTTCTTGCAAATCAGTTGTAATTAAGTGTTTGTGGTGAACACACAAGATGGTAGTTATTACATTACGATCTAACACAAGTAACCTCTATGAACATTTACAAGAAATTATAGAATTGGATAAAAATCGTGAATGGGAAATTGGATTGATAATTTTTAGTTACAATAGATTGCAAACATTAACAAAGGAACAAATTCCAGCTTCAAATATGGGATAGATTAATCGAGTTGGATACTGGTGCATATGAAGTTGAGGATATTATAAAATCTTTAAAGAATAAATTGAATATGATGGGAAGAAGAATAAACTTATTACGTGCAAACGCAAATACTATGAAGATTGAAATTCATTATGATAAACCATTGATTTAACACGTTCTGATTCGATGCTAAGATACTTGGTTTTGATAATGTTGTTTTGCAGCCAAATAAATGGCATTATTCCAAACATTTGGTTAACATAACAAGCGTTGACAGTATTGTAGTTGAGTGTAATTAGCTTGCGGCAGTTACTCTGAGGGAAAACAAAAAACATATATCTAACAATTTTTACCAAAGGTTCCTAGCGGTTATTAATAAACGAAGTACCATCACCGATTATTTATGTACCTTTGAATACGCATCGAATTCAAACTATTAATGTAAAGGTAACGGACCAGAACGGATCGTTTATGATTCCGTGGAGATACAATTACAATTAGGTTGCACATACGTGAAAATAATGGGTTATCTTATTTTCAACCCACGTTCGAATACGTGCATGCACAATCAAGTCATTAGAGAAAGAACGCGATAGCGTCAACACCTAAAAACAAACGTGCTTTGTCGGCTAAAAGCACGAGAATATTAGAAAAGTTGGGTTTTATAGTTGATTGGCGAAATGTCAGGAGGAGCGGCAGCAATTAGTGAAATTCTGGATGTGGAGACAGACCTTCAGTTTTATAATGATATTAAAAATTCCAATTTCACACTCATACAGTTATTCGGGACAGGAAATAAAAAACTCTGACGAGGCACGTATTGGCATAAATTCTTAGATGTCTATTCTTACCTTGTAAATCATTCATTGATTGAGGGAACAGTTAACTGTACAAAACCGGGAACAGACCCAGCCGATGCACCAGTTGCAGCAGATTATAAATTAAGCAGTAACGTAATCGGCAACCTTTTTGACGAAATATGATATGAATTAGCAGGTCAGCAAATTTCTCAATCAAGATTGATTGGATTAACATCCACAATTAAAGCTATTCTAGTGAAGAATACTCTCGATAAAAAACATATCACTTGGCTGGTTTTGACAGAGCAGGATATGAGCTAAAGATAATAAATTCACTTTCTGTGTACCGCTGAAATTAATCCTCCCGTTTTTTGAAGATTTCAAAGAATAATTTTAAATTTGAAACAGGAACTCGTCTTATTGAGGTCACCGACAGATCTAAATTGTGTTGAGTCTACAAGTGAAAACAGACGTTAGTGAAAAAATTACAAAACTACAATGGAGAATGCCCTACATAACTTTAGAAGATCATGTAAGACTGAAATTTTTGAGACTGCTCGATGCTGACACCACTGAAATTAGGTTTCCGGCATTGGGAAATTTGTGAATTACCAAATTTGCAAAATTCACTTAACCATTCTTGGGCAGTTCGTACCACATCGAGTTTTGATAGTCCAAAATACGTTATAATTGCATTTCAAACTGATCGTAAGAAAAAATTAAAAAATCAATATCTAATTTCGATAGCTGTGGTATTTACAATGTTAAAGTATATTTGAACAGTGAGTATTATCCATATGAAAATCTGCTAGGTAAGAAGGAAGTTTTATACCAGATGTTCCTGGATTTTGCGCCCTTGTATTATAATCATTCAATCAATAGCGAACTCTGAACGGAAATTGACTTTAAAACGTTTTGTGAATCAACACCGCTGATTGTTGAAGATTGTTCACACCAACCAAGTCATTTGAAATCATCGACAGCATGTTCTGTTCGAAATGGAATTTAATAGTGCAGTACCTGCAAATACTTCGCGTATTGCATTTTAATTAGCGATCGTGTGATGGAGTACACACCTCTCACGAGCATGGTGAAAGAAGTTCAGTAATTTTATTGATAGAGCGGGCCACCTATATAAGGTGTGCATTCTGCTCAATTTAGTTAATTATCAGTTTCACCTTTGAACAGACAACATGTCCTATTCTTTGTGTTCTGATATTTTGGACAAGCCACAAACTCGCTCTATTGGTATCAGTGCGATCTTGATAGTTTCTATTATGAACCAAGCTGCGATGCACATCCAGAAGCCGCTGCAGGTGGAGGAGGAGGAGAAACGAGGAGAGAAAGACGAAGGATTCGAGGAGCCGCCAAAGATAAAGAAGTGGACAAGGAAGCGAGTGCGAAAATTGCTACGGTTGATCTTCACTGGTAAACAAGATGATTGTAATCAATTATTGTGAAAGAACTTGCCATAATTGATCAGTTTAATAATTATATTGTGTTACATTTCAAATCACCATTTGCAAAGACAGAATTGAGTGCAAAATTGTATAACGATGTAACATGGTTAGAAGTCACTATCATAAAATAAAATGGGAGATGGAGATTAGAATACAGTGAGTCATTAATACGTGATTACCTTGCAGGTTATGAGAAATTCTCACAAAGGAACTGAGAAAGCAAAGTTTTTAAGAAGATTGCATAGCAAGTTCAATGTATACCAGAGGATTTTCCAAAACCTGATTTCAGCTTTTTCACTAGTTCATGGTGTTATGCTGCGTGTAACATTCATAAAAATAGACCACATTCTCGCTGTGCTTATTTCTGCCCAACATTATAATTCTTTGTTGTTTAAAAATATGTATCAAACAAATAATTTCTTGTGTGAAAACAATCGAATGCAAAGTATGAAAATGGCTCCGATGTACAGGAATTCACAGAAAAGAAACTTTGCTCGTTATGGATCTTCTACAACGGAAAGGATCTACAAGTGTTTATTGCCTGCATGCATTGAGACTGCATAAAGCGCGTACATGTTGTCTCTCGACAATTAATGAAGAAAGACCACTTAATTACTCTATAATAGTTCCTGCCTATACTTAGTTTTCTTCATTCGCTCAACAACATGGATCCAAGGAAAGTGGTTGGCTGCTGACAACGAATTGGAAGTGAGGTTAAAAACTGTATTGATTGGTACGATGAGTGTGAAAGTGCAATTAGGAAATCAACTCCTGAAAATTATAGTTGGTGAAACAATTGAAAGACATTTTTCTAAGCACGGTTAATTTAAATGATATAAGAGACTATCTATGTTCTTATCGTCCTCATAATTTGTGTATAGATAAGCTAATTAGAATTGAAGATGAAATTATGAATAGTTGTGCCGAAATGTGTAAATAAACGTTTTCTGCCTTCAAATGATTTTTATTCCAATATCCCATTCACGATTTTTAGTTTAGTTGCTGCTTAGAGCTAGACCAGACAACACGTGTGGGGTGATCTTTTTTATACAGACACAAGCCCTATCACGTGCATCTCATCAATTTAGAAAGAGAGATATATCTTTCTCTATTCCCTCATTCGAGACACGTCAACATCTGCGAGATGCAGTGTTATGGTTTTTCAAAATTCAAAAAATTAACTCGTCTCTTGAAGTCAATTTCATTTAACAAATTTGATTCAATTGCGAAGATATTAAATTTTCAACAGGATGTCAAGATGTTGATTTACCGTTAACAATAACAGAAAATGTACACTTTTCGATTTTATCTGAGATTTTCGAACTGCTCAATATTCTAGACAGTGGTCATCTACATTATGATTGTGCAAATGATTCAGCATTATCTGTTGTTAAAAATTCCAATGAACTTTGGAAATGCTTGTACGATATTGCAGATAAAAAATGTAAAAGAACTTAGATCATTGTAGATTTATAGCATTAGATGTGAGAGAGAGAGAATTTCTCAATTCAATAGATGTAGAGAGAGTCATTGACCTCACTCTGGATTCGCTAGTATAGAGTAATATGGATTCACTTTAATTGTCAGTAGAGAATTTTTCCCTCTCAAAGAGAAATTATTCCTCTCATCTATACTGGGAAAGAGAGAATTTCTCAATTCACTTCAATCTGTCAGTAGGCATAGAAATATGGATTCACTTTAATCTCTCCACAGGGAATTTTTCCCTCTCGAAGAGATTTTTTTCCCTCATCTAGCATTCCCTCAATTTGTCAGTATAGCAATATGGATTCACTTTATCTGTCAGTATAGCAATATGGATCACTGTAATCTGTCAGTATAGTAATAGGATTCACTTTAATTGACAGTAAAGCAATATGGATTCACTTTAATTGACAGTAGAGAATTTTTCCCTCTCAAAGAGATTTTTTTCCCTCATCTAGCATTCACTTTGATTTGACAGTATAGCATTAGATGTAGAAATATGGATTCACTTTAATCTGTCAGTATAGAGGGGGAATTTTTCCTCCAAAAAGGGAAATTTTTTTTCCCTCACCTGGGCAAGGGGAAGGGGAGAGAGAGAGATATATCTCTTTTCAACCCCCTCACCTCCACTGGGCAAGGGGAAGGGGAGAGAGAAAGAGAGAGAGAGAAAGATATATATATATATCTCTCTCTTTTCAACCCCTCACCACCACTGGGCAAGGGGAAGTGGAGAGAGAAAGAGAGAGAGAGAAAGATATATCTCTCTCTTTTCATCCTTCTCACCACCACTGGGCAAGGGGAAGGGGAAATCTATTTTTAGAACACCCCCCCTACAGGCGGTGGGAAGGGGAGGCGGGATAGACGAGGGTGGAGAGGGGGGAGGGGGTTTTGGAGCAAAAAAGCCCGTCTGAAATCTTAAATCTTCTCTACTAGCGGCGTAATTGGGTGCTGCCATCTCTAGCCTAATTATACGCATTAGGTCAGCAGCCCTTCCCGAGTAGGACTGGCTTATCATATCGATAGCGGTATTGCGCTGTAACATTTTTACACATTAATAACTTCATTTATCAAACAGACTGTTTTCAATATCACTTTCATTGGTGATCAACGCAACAAGTGCCAGCTATAGTACAGTACTGTTCTGGGTTCTTTGCGCCCATTCATTTATTTAGGGTACTGTCCCTTCACTTTTCTGTGTGATGCTGAGCGGAATTCGAAATGGTGACACGAACTGGAAGAAATATTTCGAAGATGCAGATGGAGAAAAAATTGTTACAATCTCAAAGAGGGGTTGATGGACGATGGAGTTGTTGATATTGCTGTTAAAATTTGTACAGTCCTGGAGAATATATTGCCGTGCTACCAATTTTTCCTTAAACGGTTGGAATAGCATTCCACCTATTAACCTAAGGATAGTTTTCGGCTCCAATGAAATAGATTCTTGATAAACTGTGAATGGATCTATTGCCTATGAATGAGAAATCCAGTTTTCAGAGCAAATTAACTTATAATCTTCAGATGAATTTATACAAATACACAAATAACTATATCTTAAGCCTAATTATTTTTAGAGTAACTACAAACTAAATATTATCTAGTTTACAGTTGAAAAACAGTGGCTATTGGCTTGAAGACACAAATTAGCTATATCTTAACAAAATAGAACACAACAATTGTATAAAACTCAATTTAAACATTAATAAACGAAAATGATTCAGAGCAAAATTTACAACAACACTCGTAGCCAGCCATTTTTCTAGAGAGGGCAGAACAGGAAAAAACCTAAGTTGCAAGTCACAAAGCCAACGCCTTGTTCAGAATAGATTTTACAGACACGTCACCAAAAAATTATAACTTACAAGTTTAGAATTCACATTCTACATCTGTTCTCAATAAAACTTTATTTTGAAACTATTATACTAAATTTTATATATCTCGATTTAAATAAACCATTTATCTAGTAATTTTGTTAACCCGCCTCGGTGACACCATGGAACAATGCAACAAACATTACGATAATAAATTCTCCGTCAAAAAGTTTGTCGTCTATTGATGACTCTGATATTTACTATAAAGTTCCATAGATCTCGAATTGAAGATTCGATTCAAATGTGAGAAGAAAATGTAATATTAGAATACCCCCCTCTTGACATAAAAAAATTTTACTGTTTGAAAATTTAAAGAAAAAAAATTACATTGACCCTAATGAAAATTGTTGAAATTTAAATTGAGAACAGTAACAATTTTTTCTAGAAAAACATTACATGTCATCCAATAATATTGGAAATTATTATAAAAATTCATCAATAGCGTTTGTTATATGTTTCCAAACAATATTTCAAAATATAGAATATCAATATTACTTTTGATTTAGCTTTATAATTTGAAGAAAAATATCTCAACAGAAAGTTTAATATGTAAAGAATAGTTTTTTGAAATTGCACATAAATTTAATAGATAGAAAAATTTAATTTTTATTGCATAAAAAAAAATTAGTATTTTGAATAAAGAATTATTATTAGTATTTTACATTTTTTTTTTAAATGAATTGATGAATTGTTACATTTAATTTTCACATAAAATTTCAATAAATCAAAAAATGTTCATTTCTTTCACTATTGATGCGGTTGATTTTATTGATGCACATTTTGGAAAACAGTCCGTTAAGGCACTCAGTATGATTTTCAGTTAAGTGTGACTCCAATGTGATGACGTTAGTGTTGGGCTGATCTGGATGCACGTAGTGTTGGGCTGATACTTGTGGTCGACTGATGCATATCAAACTCGATACAGGTGACATCTCAGTTAGCATTGCTCATGCTTGTAGTAGACGGCTGCATACCAAACTCGATACAGGTGACATCTCAGTTAGCATTGCTTCATGCTTGTAGTAAACGGCTGCATTCCAAATTCAATACAGAGTCACGTAAATTTTGTATCATATTTGTAATTATACAATGTACATTTCAGGCTTGAAATGACAATGTAATTCGTTTTTTTTTGGAAAAGAGATAGACGCTGCATACAGGATTAATTTAGGTGAGGATTAATTTAGTAAGGTTTGTTTTTTGATATTTTCAGCTTTCAAGGTTTAGAGTTCTGCATACAGGAATAATTTAGGAGAGGATTTTTTGAATCAATTCTTTCATGATACTGTGACTGTTCTTCTGAATTCAAAGTTGCGAATGTGAACATGGATGACAATCACCTCCAGGTAATGCAGTAGTGTTGAAGTTTGAGATACAAAGTCAGCAATAAACATTGGCATTGCTATTGGCGTATGCTTTGGTGTCGGCTTTGGCATTGGCGTTGATATTGGCATTGGCATTGGCGCAGGCATTGGCATTGGCGCAGGCATCGGCGTTGATTTTGGCATTGGCATTGGCGCAGGCATTGGCATTGGCGCAGGCATGGGTGTAGATATTGGCATTAGCGCAGGCATCAGCGTAGATATTGGCATTGGCGCAGGCATCGGCATTGGCGCAGGCATTGGCGTAGATATTGGCATTGGCGCAGTTATTGGTGTAGATATTGGTGTTGACATTGGCATAGTTATTGGCGTTGGCATCAGCATTGGCGCAGGATCGGCGTAGATTTGGCGTTGGCATCAGTACAGCATCGCGTAGATTTTGGCGTAGTTATTGGTGTGATATTGGTGTTGCCATTGGTGTAGTTATTGGTGTAGCGCAGCGTGAGATGGTGTAGGCCGCAGCGTTGAGATTGGGTAGTTATTAGTGTAGGCCGCAGCGTAGGTTTTGGCGTAGATATGTCACACTAGTTCGAAAATCACCAAATGTTCTTAACACTCTTCATGGCGTTCACTTGTTGCTGATTTCGAGATTCACATGATAACTATTTCAA
>NW_024092634.1:0-15602 GCF_014356525.2 Nilaparvata lugens | reverse complement strand
CATTTTAAGTGAAAGTGTAAATTTTGAATGATAAAACTTGAAGAACTCAATATATAACCTATAAACCTGAGTGTAGATAGGAAATGACATTGGGTAATAGGCAAGATTTATTTATTTATTTGTTGATATAATTACAAACCATATGATATATGATCGGGATAGAAAAACAGGCATAGCCCAAAAACTATTTTGTTCCCAAATTTTGATAAATAATAAATGTCCAAAAAATAGGTTATGTTCTTACTGAGGAAAGTTAAGGTTCAAAGTTCTGTCCCAAAAATCTATATATATCATATTTGAGCTGAAAATTTTAAATTTAGAATATTAAAATACCAATTATAGTCAATATTGCACTTAATATCAACGTTATAATTAATTCACTCATGTAACTTTGTTTTTACAAAAAAATTCAAATTTTTCATCCACCTTCAGTATTACAAGATAACAGACACTTCAAAAAATCAAAACTCAGGAAGTGAATGTGTAATTTTTAGTGATAAAACTTGAAGAAAACAATATCTAACCTATAAACTTGAGTGTAAATAGGAAATGACATTGGATAATATACAGCAAGGCAGAACATCCAAAAGGTCTCTCTGCTGATAAAAGCCATATGATTAAATGAAAAAGGACATCGCTATTTTTAAATGTACTATGTACTAGTTTAGAATGGAACTTTGAAAATCTAAAGTAAGCTATAAAAAAGTCGTCATATTCTGAAACTAGCAAGCTTTTCATCCCGGGGGTTAGCTAGTATTCAATAAAAGTTGAGAGCCTCTTGTTTGTAGATCTTTTGATTTTGATCTATTACTGTATTGCAACTATTACTTATATGAGTATGACTAGCTTGAACCTTATTTCTTTGCTCTGTTGACAGATTGGCTGTCTACTGCTTGAAAGACGCCTACCTGCCTCTACGGTTGTTGGAGAAACTCATGTGTATTATCAATTACATGGAAATGGCAAGAGTTACTGGCGTCCTCGTTGGGGAGCCTTCTAACCCGCGGGCAGCAGATCAAAGTCGTTCTCAGCTACTGAGGAAGGTTAGAATTTTCAACTCTCACCAAATCATCATTCTATTTTACATGAAATATTTTGTTTGCATAGGTAGTTTTCTAATATATTCTTATAGTTTTTTTTGTAATTTACTTTATTTCGTTTTAGTGAAGATTTTTTAGATTTTTTTTGTGAAAATTGAATGTTGAAATTTTAACCTTCTTTTTTAAAAATTATTCCACCAATCAGTTTTTTTAGAAATTAATAATGCAAATATGTGTAACACTAGTTCGCTTTTAAATGGTGCACATTGGTCGACACTAAGGGCTTTTCAAAGCTCGGGATTTAGCTAAGTTCTAGACTTTAAACAGCTGGAGTCAGAAATTTGGCTTTCCGATACGGGGCGTAGTCGCAGTTTTTATGATAATCTTTATTTTCTCATCTCTATAATAAATTGGAAACGTTTTTCCTTGACGAAATTAACATTCCTAAACATTCATAATAGCTGAAACTTTACATTATTTTTCTTTATTTTTTTGTGTTCAATGTTCTAGTTTTTCTCGAAATTTAATTAAAACATGGACTACGACTAGGCCCCGTTTCGGATAACCAATTTTCTGACTGCAGCTGTTTAAAGTCTAGAACTTAGCTAAATCCCGTCTCGGAACCGGCCCTTTAGCAAATAATAGCGGTCAAACAATCCTATGATATTCTGACCAAATTCTACACAGATCTCAAATAATATGGAATATACAGTGTATATGAAGGCTAATACTTTGAGACGTTTTTATGTATCTGCCGTACGCTAAATATAAACATACTTATTTTGTTTTTAGAAAATTTGCTAGCGATGAAAAAAATTTCAAGACCCTATTGTGTTTGCTGTAGATTTTTGAGACAAATGATGTATGATGATCATGTTGCTCATAATCAAAAGGTTCTCTTCAGTTGGCAGTGTAGATGGAAATACATTTGTATGTTGTATGTTTATACAGAGTGGTACAGAGGAAATGCATGTTTTTCGACCGCTAGTACTCGGCGACGGGAGATGTTATTGACCTTTAACAAAAAATGTTGGCAGATGGCCCATACTATGCCGTTTTAGTCGCTATGGAGCGTTGGAACGTGCAACACTGTGTGTTCGCTGTCTATAAGTTTTTTTTAGAAACAATGAATCTGTAGTCACAATGCAACGTATTTTCTGTTAATATTTTAGACGTCGATGTGCAGTGCCTGATTGAAATACTGTACTCCGATGGATTATTGCAGCGTTAAAGGTGCGTTTCGTTTGTGCGTAAACTTCCACAGTCGACGACGATAAGCATTGTTGAAATTCATATTTTCCAAATTTCAAGTGTGCTAAAACAGCTGATCAATAACTCTTCTTTGTGTTTATATTAAAGAATCAAACATTTCCAATGATATCAACATATTGCCATTTAAAGTATAAAAAAGTATAATCTCTACCTCCCCATTAAAACATAATTGAACATAATATTTCAGTTTATTTAGGCAAATTGAAATCTACCCAATTTATTTATTTATTACATTGTGTACAAATACTTAACATGAGGAAAGGCACAACAGGCTCATGCCCAAACTGCCCCATTCCAATTTATACTATACTGTCCAATCAAAATGTTGGTTATGTCACTTTCACTTTTCAAATTACAATTTACGCTCTTCAATACTCTGATAAACGAGAAAATTTTGAATCAAATGGATACTATTAGAGTCTAGAATCAAAAATCTAGAACAGTAACTTAATAATTATTCAAAAAGTCTAAATTTTGAATGAAACTAGAAATTTTTGAGCTAAAAAATTTACACTTTACAAAAAACCACAGCTGCTTTACAAAAAAACCAATCTGAGATCCTCACCCTGTCGTGGTCGACGATGGCATTTACACAAACGAAACCCCAGCTTTAGAAGTACTGGTCTGTGGTGAAAAAGAAACCAGTTGGTCTTCTCTGTTTAGTTCGTATTCCGGAAAATGTGGATTGAGTCAGAATATTGACGGAAAAGACGTTGCACTGTGACTACAGATTTATTGTTTGTAAAAAAGCGCTCGACAGTGAACACACGTTGTGTAGGTTCCAACGCTCCATAGCGACTAAAATAGCATATTATGGGCCTTCTCAACATTTGTTGAAGGTCAATACACTACCTCCGTAAAAAAGCCATAGTGCATTCGTGTGACGTAAGCACACACAGGTAGGGCTCCTACACCAATAAAAATTCGTTGATTTCTGCTGATCTATATCAGCTAGTGTTTTTAATGGTGTAGGAGCCCTACCTGTGCTGACGTCACCAGAATGCACTATGGCTTTGTTTACGGAGGTTGTGGTCAATACCACCTCGCGTCGCCGAGTACTAGCGGTTCAAAAAACATGCGTTTCCTCTGATCCACTCTGTATAAACAATACATCATACAAATTGTATTGTAACTTATATTTCCTTCTGCACTGCCAACAAAAGAGAAGCCTTTTGTTCATGAGCAACATGATCATCAACATCATTTGTTTCAAAAATTAACAACAGCAAACACAAAGGGACTTGATATATATATATATATATATATTATATATATAATATATATATATATAGCGTATGACAGATACACAACGCATAAAAGCGTCTCAAAGAATTAGCCTTCATATAAACTGTATATTTCATATTTATTTGATATCTTGTGTAGTGTTTGATGAGGAGTATTTTTCTTTAGTAAATAAAAAATGTGTTTAAATTTAGGTATGTTGACAAATGATTTGATGAAACTTCCAGGCAAAAGAACAAGATTACTTGATGCCAACCTACCAGAGTCGTGTTCAAGACGATCAATTCGAAGGTGCAACCGTTATTGAGCCGAAGAAAGGTTACTATGCGGATCCCATTGCAACACTCGATTTCAGTTCGCTGTATCCCAGTATCATGATGGCTCATAATCTTTGCTACACCACTTTGCTGCAAGGAAATAACAGAGACCAACTTGGGTGAGTGTTGAGCATCAAATTCTATAAAGAATATGACATAAAGTACAACAGAACATTAGGCATAATTTTGCTGCTCTACTACAGTGTTTGAACATAATAAAATAGAATATTTTTACTAGCCTCAATAGAATATCACAATATGACATGTATGCCAGTCAACACAGTACAAACCTTCAAATTAGACTCAGATAGTGCCTCAGCCTGAGTGGCATGTGAATGCTTATTGGGAACTGTCATCTGCATATAGGATTATTTCCGACGGGTCATTGATGCTCAAATCATCAATCATAATAAGAAATAGCAATGGACCCAGGACTGAGACCTGAGTTACTCCGGACCTCAGTAATACGAACGGAAATGACTCTAATAGTTGCACACAATTGATTGCTTCACCAATTAACTAATTAATCAGTTTTTGAAAGTATTTTTTCATTGAAGAATTTTAATAGGGCTATTTCATAGATTAATTAGAAAGAATTACTATTGCCGTTTCTTTGATATTATTTTAGACATGACTAGTTTCGGTCGTTTCTCGCCATTATTAAGAAGTATATTTTGTCATACATCTAGATTAAGTAGTAAAATAAAAAATGGAAGGAAAAACTTCAAGCCTTACATTTCACATAAGATCAAATTCACAATTAATTTACCTAGTACCTTCAGATGTTTGATTCATTTTCAGAATAGTGGAAAAGAAAACAGATTTAAACTCAGAATGCATCATCATATTCAACAAGGAGTTGAATAATAACCCAGTTTTATTTATAAAACTCATAGAAGACCGACTTTTATGTGTAGTTTACCTCAATAATTATCACTGAAAACATTCTGGACCAAAATAATGAAAATTGTGTTATTTGGGAAACGCATAATGCTCTGTGATAAGTTTTCAATGACAGTATTATTCCATGCTTCACAATTCTCTATTGAAAGTTTTATTCTTCTTACATAATATTTAAACTTTATGTTATTCTCGTGTTAATTTACATCATTCAAGTGATTTGTTGATACCGGTTCTACTACTTGTCAATTCCTCCTATTTATACAAGCTTCATGATAAAATTCGTTGAATATAAATTGATATTGTGGAACTCGTAATAATTTAATAAACTGACTATAAACTAACAATAATTTAATAAAACTGTGCTTATACTATTATATTTAAATATTTCAATATCTTTTGAAAGTTGAAGAAAAGTCTCGGATTCCTTTCCTTACAGCTTTCACAAAATGACAATCTTTTAAATTAATTTTGTTGTTTTTTGTGTATCAAAAATTATCAAAGAGAACATGATGGTTTAAATAATGTATTTGTTCGTTAGTTTATTTATTCGAATAAATACGTTTTTGTTGTTGTTGCAGTTTGACTCCCGACCAGTATTCGAAAACACCAGCCAACAACTATTTTGTGAAAGCATCAGTGAGGAAAGGTTTGCTGCCTGAGATTCTGGAAAGTCTTCTGTCAGCGCGTAAAAAGGCAAAAGCTGACTTGAAAAAAGAAACAGATCCATTCAAACAGAAAGTGCTAGACGGACGTCAGTTGGCCCTGAAGATCAGTGCCAATTCTGTATATGGATTCACGGGAGCCCAGGTCGGCAAGCTGCCGTGTCTCGAAATTTCTGGTGTAAGTTTCTTCTTCAATTTTCATTTCGATTTATGGCAACAAAAAATACTGTATTGAACATTCTTGGGTCCGGTTGCACAAAAGCCGGTTAAATTTTTACAGTGATTAATTTCACGAGAACCAATCATAGAAGGTTCTTATTGAAAAGGCGGCTTCTCTGATTGGTTCTCGTGGAATTAATCACGATTAAAATTTAACCGGCTTTTGTGCAACCTGAACTACTATATAATTGACAACAAAAATCACCATTACACTTGTTATACTATAAAGTGATCGTTATGTGACATGTCTTGTGGCTATAAATATTCATATCGTTCTGATTTTTCAGAAATCATGTGAACTTTCATTTTATCATGATAATAATTTAAAATCTATTCATTTGTACAGAGTGTGACCTCATATGGCCGTGCTATAATTGAGCAAACTGAAAAAGAGATGGACAATAATGAATTATTCTCATGTGAAACATTGTATTATGAATTAAAATAGTAGAGCTCTAATTAAACGGACTAATTGATGCATGGCAGTGTCCGGATAGTCGGTTTTAGCTCGATTTCACCCTATCTCTTGAGTGTATACGTAATTAAATCTTTGTATCAAGTATTTAGTAGTACGTCTGTATGTAATATGACTTGCATACGCTTATACAGAGTGACACAGAATAACAGGAACTTCTAAAAACGTCATAAAGAATTAGTGGGAAGGGCAAAAATGATTCTATTCAAACAAATGTAAAGTTCAAGACTTGCCATTTGAGAAATATTGATAACATCTATCACTTTTTGACAATTACTTCTTAAAGATGGCTTCCTCCTGGACACTCTTGAAATCTGTGTTGACGATTCCTCATTGATCGTTGCAACATCTGCGTTCATGGTATCATGATCTGTCCACCTGCGATTTTCTGTTTGTTGAGCTATCTTAAATCAAACGTTTTCACAACTTGAACCAATAACTGGGGTTGAATCATAACAGACAGTTCAAAATCAAATTAACAATATCCCAGCTGAAATGTTGCAGCAATCGTTAAGGAATCTCAACACAGATTTCAAGAATGTATTCGTGCAAGAGGAAGCCATATTGAAGGAGTAATTGTCAAAAAGTGATAGATGTTATTATAATTCTCAAATGGCAAGTCTTGAACTTCACATTAGTTTGAATAAAATCATTTTTGCCCTTCTACTAATGTTTTATTGCGTTTTCAAATGTTCCCGTTATTCTGGGTCATCCGTTATTTTATTCACAGTCTAGTTAAATTAGACACCATGTTGTGTAATTCGATAAGATTCAGTAACTCAAATCTGTTATTTATAAAAATATTGTACTGCACCTTAATAATTTGAGTTACAAAGCTTGAAAGCTGTAAAGATATAATCTCTCTGCTTACAAACTCTGAAAGCTGAGTTGAAAGCTGTCTTGAAGTTTTCAAAGACACCTTGAGTAATTTCAGTAACTCAAATCTGTTATTCATAAAATAGTGTACTGCACCTGCTGATTGCGGCGGACCAATTAGCTTGAAATACAGAATAGGTTAGGAATCAATTTTTTTATATCATCCAACGGACGTCCGGATAACCTACTGTTCTACGGTTCTCTACTTATCACTTTTATTCATTCATTCACTTATACAATAAGTATACATTATAAAAATGATAGGGAGAGGAAAAATAAGGTAACCATGTGCTATTCCTCTCCCAAATTTAGATACACATACGTATTTATTTATATCGTTCTGATTTCTCATAAATGATGAGAACTTTTATTTTACTATGACAATAATCATAAAATCTATTCCTTCCTATTTATTCCTTCAAGTGTGACCTCATATGGCTGTGCTATGATTCAGCAAACTGAAAAAGAGATGGACAGTAATGAATTATTTTCATGTGAATTGACTTGTAGCTGTAATATCTGATTTTCCATAAATTATTAGAATTTGTGTTTTACTTTGTCAATAATTGTAAAATCTATTTATTTGTGCAGAGTGTGACGTCATATGGCCGTGCTATGATTGAGCAACCAAACAAGAGGTGGAGCAGCGCTACTGCATTGCTAATGGATACAAGCATGACGCGAATGTAAGTCATTGTCATTCAAGAATCATTTTTAAAATAGTTTCAAATGTCAGTAATTAACTTGGTCATCTTGCTCTTCAAATGGTCAAATGTATTTGGCAAATTGATGAGTATTTTGAACAATTTGCTTCATTTGTAGTATTGTATTTTCAATGCTTACTGATGTAGTATTGAATTACGTTGAGTTTAATGCTAGCTTATTTAGGGCCAGTTGCACGTACGTTTGTCAATATGGACATTAACGCTGATTAAATCAGCGTTAGTTTTATGTATTCATTTCTGTTCCACAAAGATAGGTTACTTTTTAATCCCGATTAAGTTTTCCGGTTAACTAACCAAGATTTTAACGGTTTCACAATCCGGCAACAATGTAATTTAACCGACAGATGTTATTATTTTGAACAAATGGCACAAAATTAAGGTTATGTTATTGAAGCGGTGACCATTCATTAGGCATGCGCATGCTCTATAAACATGTTCTGCCGTCGCCAGTGTCAAGTGCTATCTGCAGACGAACCAGATCGAAAATCAAAATCTAATTTTGAATGCTAATATCAGCTGAATACACTTCTCTATTTTATTAATGGATGAAATTCATTCATATATTTAGCTCATACTTTGAATGTTGTAGGTTTTTTACCAAAAAGTATTGGAAGACAGCTATCAGTAGTTCGCTAATCAGCGTTAGTTGGATTTAATTCTCCGTGAATAGCCTGTTAAAAATCTTTTATGTCGATTAGTTTAATCGGCGCTATTTCTCGATGTTTACCTTTGTGCAACCAAATTTTCTCCATTTCAGCTAATCGCCGTTAAAATGGTGCCAACTAATCAGAATTAAATTTTTTACGCCGGTTAGTTTAATTGGCGTTATCGCTTGAAATTTCTGTTTTGTGCAACCAAAATGCATCGGTTAGCGCTAATCTCGATTAAAGTATAGCATTTAATCGTGATTAAACGTTAACCGACGTACGTTTAACTAGGGGTTAATATTGTATTGAACTGATTTTACAATTACAATACAAAAGATACGGTAAAATAAATTTCTCAAATATTAGTGGATTTGAAAAAATGATTCTGTAATACATGAAAAATGCATTTCGTTTTAGGTCATTATGGTGATACAGATTCAGTTATGGTTAAATTGGAGTGAAAACCCTTGAGGAAGCTATGGAACTGGGTAGAGAAGCAGCTGAATACGTCACACAGAAATTCATCAAGCCTATCAAATTAGAATTCGAAAAGGTAGTTTTTCAAATTATTCTTCTATTTATTCTTCCTTCTATGAATTATCTCATGTGATGTATTTTACATTTTCATACTAATGTATACAATATATCCTTGTCTTTTTATTTGTACTGTTTACAAGAATGGGTAGTATTATTCTTTATTCATACAATAAGTAGATCATCAAAATGATAGGGAGAGAAAAATAAAGTAACCTTGTGCTATTCCTCTCCCAAATTTAGATAAGGTTACGTATAGTCCAAAATAGGTTAAGTCTTGTTGTTGTTCACTTCACAAAATTGTCAGTCCTTAATTATTAGTATACTATCCCTTCTCCTGTTATTTATTCCTAGGTCTTGCATCCAAACTATTTTTTTTAATAATTTTCACCTGAATAAACTCATAAATCAAATACGCCTCAATATTATCAAAGACTGATTAACTTACATCGTTAATCATGATGTAATGCTTCTGATGATCTCAGAAGTGGCTACAATAGAAAAATATTTTTCCATATTCACCTCAATTGATGTTGAATATTTTGATATGATTCATGATTCTTTTATTGATTCAATGATACGCAATTATCTTTTAAAATAATTTGGTGGAGGACCAACAGGCCTATCTGTTGTAGGTAAAGCTTTATTCAATTCACAATACAAAACACACGATACATTTACATAGACAACATATCTAAAAACAAATTTGTGAATATTTCCCCACATCGACGGATCTGTGTGTGGGGAATAAGTAACAGTACAAGAAGTAGCTTATAATAAAATAAGTATAATATATCTATTTATATATTAATGATAATAATAATACCAAAGAAAAATCCTATCAGTAAGCAAGGTCAGAGAAGAAAGATTTGAAGAGAAAAGAAAACTATAACTTTCCATGTAACGCTTAATAGATTAAAAGAAAATAAAATCAGCAATAGATGCAGATGTGAGAGATTGTTAGATGGAAATAAATGGTGACAAAAGATTCTCGGTATTGAGAAAGGCAAGGTTATCTTCACCTACAATCTATTTGTAGATTGATGTTACCCTCACCATACTTTTTATCTCCAGATCACTTTAATCATGCACTTTTTGTAAAAATTAAGACAATTTTGTAGGCATTTATTGTGCTGCTCGGTATTCGTGCTGAATTAGCGCAAAAGCGGTTCCTATACTGAGAGACAGGGTTAAGATGGACTTTTTAGTGCAATCACTGAGAAAAAACAATCCTACTCTACCATAAGCATGGTTTTTCACTGTAGAGTTAGTAGTCGAGTAACTGGCCTAACCTAACTCTACTCTACTTACTTGTCGAGTAACTGTTTTCAGTACAATTGAGAAAAGTAGGTAAATTGTGTTTCTAGTAACTAACCTAATTGTAACAGAACTAACCTAAAATGTCAATACGGAACTCTACTCCACTCCACTCTGCTAGCTCGAGTGTTTTCATTAGCATAGTAGTGATAGAGTGAGAAGCGGTGGTGGGGGAAGGAAAGTGGTAGTGTACTATCGCACTCAACTCTACCAAGAACGTTTTCATTGGGAAAGTTCACAAGATAGTTAGTACTTGCCCAGGGAGCTCTACCACTAAGGCTCAACTTACGCGACTCAGGTCGAGAGCATGTGTTTTCAAATGGTGACAGTCGCGGAGACTAGAGTCGACTGGTCTGAGTGTCACCATTTGGAAACTCATGCTCTCGACTAGAGTCGAGTCTCTTCTCGACCTGAGTCGCGTAAGTGTGATTTGAGCTCAACTCTACTAATGAAAACCAGGCTTTAGTCACAATTCCACATTCCTAATGAGTTCTGAAATTTTTCCTAATTACAAATGTATTGTTTAATGCAAAACTCTCTTCAATGAAGTCTATAGCTAAATTCGTATGTATTCGTTCAATTGCAGGTGTATTTCCCGTATTTGCTGATCAACAAGAAAAGGTATGCTGGCCTCTACTTCACTCGAACTGATACGTATGATAAAATGGATTGCAAAGGTCTTGAAACAGTTCGAAGAGATAACTGTCCTCTAGTCGCTAACATGTTGAACACCTGCCTGCAAAAGTTATTGATCGACAGGTGAGAATAAACGATTCTGTGCACTCCATGAAGCTCTCTTACTTGAAATACGTAGAATATTTGTTGAACTTAGACTTTAAGAATAAAATAAAATGAAAACCTACCCACATTTTTCTTCTTTTAAAAACAACAAACTTCTTCAAATTGTTGTAATAAATTTCAAATTATTAAAAAAAATTTTTTTTTAATAATTTAAAAGAAGTAAAATGTTTATTTTCATTTCATTCTATTTCTATCACTTAAAGTAGCCCTTGTTATTTATAATAATTTTTAAACTGTATAAATTTTGAATAAAATGATTAGCAGCCATGATCTGTACTATATTATGAATATCTTCATATATTCCGTCTAATTTATATCACAGTCGTTCTCTGAAAACAGGGCCCACAAAATACTCGTACATATTACACAACATTTTACTAGTAGTTCTGTGAACAATAGACCTCGCACTTAGTAAGTTACATAAACCTGTTGTTATGTTTTCTCAAAAATTAATAAATAAGTTATCAATTTAAAATGAATAGAAGAAATCCTGAATAAAACATAGAGCTTTCTGTCTTATCGTACCGTGACGTGTCGTCCCGGAATGTGAGTGTGAGCGCTGTTATCAGGTCTGGCTGCCGTCGATTCGCCAATCCAATCAACCCATCAGAGAAGATTCTGTATTGTCGTGTTGGCGAAAAATCGGTGTGGTGAAATTAACAAAATAAAATACCATAATGCTGATTTCCTACAAATTTCATTTCTCACTTTTCATGATTTTAGAAATCAATTTCTTTTCAATAATATTTGTCGCAATTTTAATCATCAGATTAAAAAATAAAAATGTAAAAAACTGTTTTCTATCATTAACTCCAAACTCCAAACTAGAATCTTGGCCTCAGCTTATGGAAAGACAAAGTTAGTAGACAACTCTCTACTAATGGAAAGATACATTATTTTTTTAGATGTTCGATGTTTTTGAACGGGTAGTATTATAGTTCACTAGACAGCTGATTTATGATGAATCATTCTATAGTCAGATTTTTACGGTAATATTGGTGTTCGAAGGAAACTCCTTTTCCTTTTGTATTATCCTTAAAATGCAAAATTTAAAAAAACCTTATGCATATGTCGACGCGAAATTCAAAAAGGAACATACCTGTCAAAATTTCATGAAAATGTATTGCTGCGTTTCGCTGTAAATTCGCAACATATAAACATTTAAACATAAAGAGAAATGCCAAACCGTCGACTTGAATCTTAGACCTCACTTCGCTCGGTCAATTAATATGTGTTCCTTGACAATTATAAGTCAGCTATGGTTCAGAGCATTTTTTTTGACCTGAGAGTTTTCTTTAGAGATTCAATTTAGTCTTGAAATAAGCATTATAATGAGAATTATTGGCTTAATTTTCAGAGATCCGGATAGTGCTGTGAATTATGCAAAACAAATCATCAGTGACCTTCTGCGCAACAACATTGACATATCTCAGCTTGTGATCACAAAAGAACTGGCCAAATCGGACTATGCTGCGAAACAGGCTCATGTCGAACTGGCCAATAAAATGAAGAAACGAGATCCTGGAAATGCTCCCAAGCTTGGTGATCGAGTGCCTTACATTATCATCTCGGCAAGCAAAGGAACACCAGCTTACCAAAAGGCCGAAGTGAGTATTCGCCTTCTCAATCAACCTGATTTAATAACTGTCTTACTTTTCACAATCGAATAATGTATACTTATTTTAATTTGTTCTATTTTTTAGGACCCAATATAAAGGTTAATATACTGTCTAACTTTTCAACAATCGAATAATGTTAATATAAATTTTCCCTTTTTTAGGACCCAATATATGTTTTGGAAAACAGTATACCTATCGACTCGAACTATTATTTGGAAAACCAACTGTCCAAACCTCTTCTGCGTATTTTCTCTCCAATTCTCGGTGAAAAGGCTGAATCAATTCTTCTACGTAAGTATTTTTATCATTATAGAAGCACTCTTACATCAGTTTTTGAAAATATTGAATTCTCATTACATTATAATTAATCAAGTGCCGGTTGCACGAAAGCCGGTTAAATTTTAATCGTGATTAATTACATGAGAACCAATCAAAGAAGCCGTCTTATCAAAAAGGCCTTCTCTAATTGGTTCTCGTGAAATTAAACACGGTAAAGTTTAACCGGCTTTTGTGCAACCGGCACTATGACTATTATTAATCTTGGTTATTCCTGAGAATAATTTTAGAATGCAGTTTTATAAACCTCTGTCTAAAGGTAATTTTTATCGTACATTTAAATTATTGTTTAATTCATATAGTCATGAGAATATAATTTATTGATACCCTTTTCTAAACAAGATACAATTTACTCTTATAGTTTGAATTGAACAAGTTGAGCCTTGGCCCTCGCCCTTCACCCGACGAAATAACGTAGCGAAATGTTTGTGAAATTGCGACTTCCTCAAATGTCTAATTCAACCATAGATATGTTAGTAGAATATCACCGCTATTCCAATTGTGTAAAAAGTAGGTTTCAGGGTAGGAGGATACGAGAAAACAATTATTTTTGAATAAAATTGAAACATAGTTTTTCTTACAAACTTTACTCTATACAAAATTACTTCTTACTTGGGATGGACATGCGCAGCAGAGAAAGCATACATCGGGAGGGAAACAGAGGTGCGATGTTGCCGTTTTGAAGCGGCCAGCGTTCTCAAACTTCTAGTGACTGTTCATGTGCTCATGCTACACATGCGAAGTTTCCTGTCTGAAAGCAGTCAGACGACTGACAAATTGGCAACTGCACTTCAGTCATAGGCAACTCGATTAATCGGCTGATCTGCTGACTGTAATTGGCTGATCTCCCTTCATTTCTCTGCGCCGCATATTCCTCCAAGTCAGAAGTAATTTTGTACGGACTATAGGTTTCTTTCTTCAGGTGGAGGGCCAAGTCTCAATTTGTTTAATTCAGACTAAAGTTGGTTTCATGAAACTGGAGAGTCTGATCTCACTAGGCGTTAAATCTGCACAATCCATAGAAATCAATTAAAAAAAAAAACAACAAAACAATTCAAACTAAGCATTGAATTTCTCACATGTTCAAGATGGTTGGAATACATTCATCTGAGTTGTCTGCTGTTATGTGCTGTGTTATATCCTCGATATCTTTCTAATAAAAGAGTACGATGAAAATAGCATTCGGGCAAACCAGTATTAAGTAAATTCTAATTTGCATAGATTGACGTATGATATATTTTATATTTCAGGACAACAAGTTCTATCGATGTGAAAAGTTCGTCGTAAAGTAATCAGTTTTATATAGTGTGTATATTAGTTTAAATGTTCAAGTCATGAATTCTTATTTTGGACCTAAATTCGTGAGCGAAATAGATCGTCCAGAACTATTTATCAATGTTATTTTTGTTAGTGTCATTTGTAAAAATGAATAAAGAATAAAGTGGTTTTGTATTTTAAGTAATAAACGAGATTTCCCGATTAAGGTGGTGATCATACAAGGACAAAGGCAGTTGTAACATCGCGAGTGGGTGCTCTAGCCGCCTTCACCAAGAAGAAGGCCACCTGTCTGGGCTGCAAAAGTGTACTTCCCACCGCCGAAGAACATTCGCCACTTTGCAAGTACTGTCTCAAAGATGAGGCGAAACTCTATCAGAAAGAACTCACCAAGTAAGTGACTGGAATAACTCACAGTACCATTTGAATTACTTGCCTGAAGTCAGGTTCAGATTTTGTACGTCTGCTTATTCTCAACCAGTTTCCCAGTTTGATTTAGGCTATCATCAACAGTATTAGGCTTATTTAGGAAATAACGGAACACAGAATAACGGGAACTTTTAAAAATGCCATAAAACATTAGTGGGAAGGGCAAAAATGATTTTATTCAAATTAATGTAAAGTTCAAGACTTGCTATTTGAGAATTATTAATAACATCTATCACTTTTTGACAATTACTTCTTCAAGATGGCTTCCTCCTGCACGAATACACTCTTGAAATCTGTGTTGAGATTCCTGAACGTTTCAGCTGGGATATTGTTAATTTCATTTTGAATTGCCTGTTATGATTCAACCACAGTTATTGTTCAAGTTGTAAAAACGTTTGATTTGAGATAGCTCCACAAACAGAAAATCGCAGGTGGACAGATCATGGGACCAGGAAACGCAGATGTTTAAGCGATCAATAAGGAATCGTCAACACAGATTTCAAGAGTGTATTCGTTCAGGAGGAAGCCATCTTAAAGAAGTAATTGTTAAAAAGGGATAGATGTTATTAATAATTCTCAAATGGCAAGTCTTGAACTTTACATTAGTTTGAATAAAATCATTTTTGCCCTTCCCACTAATGTTTTATGGCGTTTTAAAAAGTTCCCGTTATTCTGTGCCACCCTGTACTCGATTTCTTTCATGGAGCTTCGTAAAGAGATACTTCACAATTCATCATTATTTCTTGTCACAAAATTTAATAGTTTTTAGAAGTATTTTTCAAATTGAAATATGTTTTTTTGCTTTGCATTGTAAATTGGAGTGTAGCTCCAATTTTTTGTTGTTTGTTTTGGAGTGTAACTCAAAAATTTGATATTGACATGGTATATTCTAGCTACATTTGGACTATTTTAT
>NW_024092633.1:0-15359 GCF_014356525.2 Nilaparvata lugens | reverse complement strand
AGTGCATACAGATATACGCGCCGCGAACATGAGCAATTCATTTTAATCAGCTGACTATATCTGTATTTTACAGAAACGGTAAATACATTTATAAAAAGTTTGTCATCAGCTGATTAAAGTGGATTGCTCATGTTCGCGGCGCGTATATCTGTGCGCACCTTAATAGCCTGTCAAAGATCAGCAACCTACTAAAAATCAAATCAAATGTCATTCTCTTCAAAAAGAAACAGTTTAGAAAGTGATTTCAAATATAGTACATACACATTAAATAATACAATATTTTAGAAACAAAAAAAAGTTATAATTTATCACAGTCACGAGAAAAAACATCAGCACATCATGTGTGATCCGCTGGAGAAAGTCAGACGTATAGTGAGCAAATATAATAATTACTGAGGAGAATTTTTTCATAATAATTCAAATTGCTCTCACTTCTTTCAGAGGAATAAGAAACGATACAAAAGATTGTTAAAAACAAGCATGAATAGGGTAACATACTGTATTGTTTAAAATTTCCGAAACTAAACATATTACAGTGATGATATTCCTAATAAATTAATCACTGAAATCTGGCAACCCTTTTCTCCTATCTTCCTACACTGCCATTATAACGTGGACCTCACTATATCTTTATCAGCTGTAAATGAAATGAGCACGATTCGAGGTGAGCTTACAATTGAGAACCTTGGACTATTTTTAAATTGTGTTATATTTATTGCTATTATTATTATTACTAGCCGTCAGGCTCGCTTCGCTCGCTCCGTCTAGCCATTATTATACACCGTATCAAATTATAAGTAATCTATATAAATGGAAATCGAGCCTCAAATTTCGACTTCAATAACTTTTTATGTGTGCACCGATATTGATGATCTTTTTAGTGTGTTCGTTATGTTCAGGACCAGGTGTATGGCCTATCAAATTATAATCCGACTTCAGGACTCTTCCTACGGTCCTTCAAGTTCACATGAGTAATCCTTAAGGTGCGTACAGATATACGCGCCGCGAACATGAGCAATCACTTTTAATCAGCATTTTTAAAGAAACGGTATAAGATATAGATACCGGTATAAAAAGATGGCATCAGCTGATGAAAGGGAATTGCTCATGTTCGCGGCGCGTATATCTGTACGCACCTTTATGGGAGAAGATTTGTGTGCTGGGCACACACAGAAATAAAAATCAGCTGTTATAATCATGCGTCATACAACAGCTAGATACAGAATATCTTCTATATCTGGTCTAAAGGTGCGTACAGATTTACGCGCCGCGAACATGAGCAATTCACTTTAATCAGCTGATGCCAAGCTTTTTATAAACTGTATCTTACCGTTTCTGTAAAAATACAGATATAATCAGCTGATTGAAAGTGAATGCTTATGTTCGCGGCGCGTATATCTATACGCACCTTAGGATAGTAGACAAGAGTGTGTGCTGCTCCATAACCGCCCATGTATTTTATTCTAAACGCCCCGACTAGAAACAAAATGACTGTTGTGTGTGTAACCATATCATGCAGTGCGGCCTCAGGTTAAAGACTTACATGCTCTAAAGACATTACTTTGTTTCGAATTGTGATGTTTTCGGTGTTCAGAATTAATTGATTTTTAGAAATTTTGCAGTTGAAAAATTTTCTATATAAATAAAATGCCGCATCGCGCCTCCTCAGGTGTATATAAGCTAAAGTTTGTCATGAGATGCATTAAACTATTTGGCGGAAGGAGTTCGCCGGGCCATCTGGTTCATAATAAATTAATCACTTAGAAGTGATTAATTTGATACGGTATACTGTATCAAGTTATAAGTAATTATTAATATTATTCATTAACATGATTCATTGAATAATTTTTTACTCATTGTTTCCAGAAAAATTAAAAATAAAACTTTCATCCTTGAAAATCAAGCATGAATACATGCTGTATTGTTCCAAATTTCAAACTATACAATATTATGAGTAGAGTGGCTGTAGTCGAGTGATTTTAAGACGCTTATAAGCTTTGAAAACTAGAGGGTGTTTTGATAACCCTCAAAAATTATTTATTCAAATGGGTGCTATGATCCATGATATATATCCACATAAGTGATTTATTCATAATTCAAAAGTGTATAGTAAAAACAATATTAAAATAAAAGCGAAATGGCACTCACTCATCACTCACTCACTCACTCACTCACTCGCATAACTAAAATCTACCGGACCAAAAACGTTCAAATTTGGTAGGTATGTTCAGTTGGCCCTTTAGAGCGCACTAAGAAATCTTTTGGCAATATTTTACTCTAAGGGTTGTTTTTAAGGGTTTAAAGTTCGCCTTTTAGCATGTATATTCTTCTTCTCCCAATCTCTTAATTATAATTGAAATTCCATATCATATGTTACTATAGAACTATAATCTAGATAGAGTACCTCTTCGAAACAGTTGTTAACTGGTAACTAAATTAATAATTTTGTTAGGTTGGCACACAAGTTGAAGATTGAAATGCATTTATCGCGGAAAAAAATATTGAGCACTGCTACTTTAATCAGAGATTCCTGGGATATTATATACTAGCCGTCAGGCTCGCTTCGATCGCATATCCGTTTAGCCAGACTTTAGTCTGGATCCCAGACTGGATCGTCCTAACATATGATAAAAATGCTTAAACGAAAAATGCAGGCGAGCGAAGCGAGCCTGCTGATCTTATCTTTGGACGATCCAGTCGGGGGTCCAGGGGGCGGACCCCTGGCTAGACGGATATGGCGAGCGAAGCGAGCCTGACGGCTAGTATTAAATAAATCCAGGCGGTATCCAAGTAAATCTCTACTTGTTGATTTCAAAGTTTTGACAGTAAGACAACTTTATTATTCAAGAGACTCTTCAAACATATAGTTAAAAACAAAAATAAATTCTGTAGGATTGATAGAACATTTTACAACTTAAGACCAGACAGTTTGCTGAGGTATGTTATTCAAGATTCTAAGTTGAGCATGTTAAGACAGTTGATGTATATGAGCTCTAAATTTATTAATATAATTCCATTTGATATTCATCAAAGAGTAGATTTGAAGGGAATAGAGGCTTGGATTAAGGAAAAGTATTTCTTTTCCCTGGGACCTGAATGGTGGTAATAAATACAGCCTACCATTTATATATTTTTTAAAGCAATCTTCATTTTATATTTTGTAATTCCTCAGACCTGAATGGTAATCATATTTTTTGATCTCTGTTTTGTTTTAGTTTTCCTATTAAAATCTTATTTGCTTTTCTCTCTTGAAATTCGTTATAACACTTTTGTTTTGTTTTTGTTTTTGCAGTGATATGAAATAGTTTTTTACTGTCAACTTGATCTTGTAATGTGTTATTTTTAGTATTCATTTTGAATCGGACTTTTTTGCGACTCCCACCAGCGGTCAAAGACTTTTCTTTTGCTAGTGGTACCTGAAACAATGTTTAGTTTTTTAGTTTTGGGTAGTTAATTTTATTTTATTCTCTTGTGATAAGTGTTTGATCTATCAACCTTTGATTGTTACGTTGTTAATTTTGACAATAAAGAATGAATGAAAAAAAATGAGTTATTGTTTCATAATATCAATTTTTATAAGTATTTGTTTGTTACAGACCACCTATATTTATGAAATTATTGTGTCTCCTCATGCAGGAGACTTCAAAAATTATTATTGGAGTGGGTTGAAAGAGATCATGGTTCAATATTCATAGGAACTTACTGATTTCCAAAAGCACCGATCATTGCGACCACAGCATAGGGAGTCCATGAAGCAACAAACAGGAAACAGATGGTGATTGCAACCTTGGCGATTCGAACTTCTGCTGACTGATTCTGTTGAGCCTGGTTACTGCGTAGAGAGTCCACGTTCATCTTTTTCGCCTGGCACAGAAATTGATCAATTTGAGTAAATAAACTGAACAAATGGGTACATGATACAGAAATTTATTGATCCTGAATTCTAGAGAAATTTTACAGTATAGAGTCATCAAAATAAGACAGATTCACTGCAATTTCTACTACATAAAAAAATATTCAGAATTTTTCCCTTTTCCTTATATTTCATTCCTTTCTAATAAATTCATTTTCCCTTTTTTTATAATTCTGTATCAAAATCTGATGTATATTTCTTTGTTGAAGTTCTGACACTGTGTTACTAGTAAATATTTGAAAAAACACTTACTTTTGATTGGAGTCTTGAGGAATGCATTTCACTTCTGAAGAGGAGCTTCATCAGCCTGACACCAGGGGCGCTTGCTCTTATGGGTTGGACTGTGTGGCCAAAATGTGGGAAATATTACATTGATTTGAAGTTAAGTTGATCATTTAATAAGTTGGATTTGTCATGGTGGAGGTGTTTGAAAATTTCGTATTGTTCTAGTGTGTTGAGTCTCTGGCTTTTTTGAAGAATGTGTAGGAAAAAGCCAGAGACTCAACACACTAGAACAATACGAAATTTTCAAACACCTCCACTATGATGTGGTGTCAGGGGCTTCACGCCCCTGGTGTCAGGCGATGAAGCTCCTCTTCAGGAGTGAAATGCATTCCTCAAGACTCCAATCAAAAGTAAGTGTTTTTTCAAATATTTACTAGTAACACAGTGTCAGAACTTCAACAAAGTTATTATAATATAGTGTTTCGTCATGGAAAGCAACTTCAAGTATATTTCTTATTTTATTTTTGCATTTTGTATTAGTTTTCTTTCATTTTTTACTTAAAATCTATTATTAATATTTATTTTGTCTAAGTTCATTTATCTTTTGTAACTCATTTTTTTCCTGTAACTGGGCACCCGCCGAAAAACCTTTGGGTTTGGCAGGACCCTCAATGTTTGTATTGTTAATAAGAATTTTGATCTTGATTTAAATTCTAATTGTAACAAAATCCGACTTATTGAATCATCACAGATAAAATTGGGAGGGTCTCAGTTCGCCAAGATCTCAGTCTACAGCATAGAGCCATCAAAATAAGACGAAATAATTTTGAACTAGTAGTTCTGTAAACAGTAGACCTCACGCAGTATTCTCATCCACAAGTACCTGATTGAAACTATATAGACCTTATGGGAAATACAGTAATAGACTGGCTTCTTCACACATCTGTGACAGTAATCACTTGTCAGCTGATTTATGATGAATAGTTCTATAGTCTGATTTTTACTCTAATACGCGTATGAAGGAGGCCCTTTCTCCTTTTATACTAGTAGTTCTGTGAACAGTAGACCTCGCGCAGTTATAACGACGTCCCAAACCATGAGCACATCCACACTGATACACTAACTATTTATTTGATCAGATCATGCTTACCCAAGATTTAATTATCATATAACGCTTTCCGAAATTTAGCGCGAGAAAACAGAAGAAATCTAGGCGCCCAGACGAGCTGCTATAAGTTCTTTGCATCCTATATTTATAGTGCATGAAAATTGCATTCAATGAGGCATGCAATTTATAGCCTACACATCTGCTAATTTTTTATCAAGTTACATGAGATATTGAATTGCAGGCGGCATGGCATGAAATTTATAGTCAACTCGACAGCTGATTTATGATGAATAATTCTATAGTCTGATTTCTACTCTAATATTGGTGTATGAAGGAGCCTCCTTTTTCCTTTTATATTATCCTTGAATGCAAAATTTTCAAAAACCTTGTATATGTCGACGAGCAATTAAAAAAGGAACATACCTGTCAAATTTCATGAAAATCTATTACCGCGTTTCGCCATAAATGCGCAATATATGAACATTTAAACATTCAAACATTGAACATTAAGAGAAATGCCAACCGTCGACTTGAATCTTAGACCTCACTTCGCTCGGTCAATTAACAAATTAAATTTCAGCATTCTAATTGTAACAAAATCCGACTTATTCAAATCACCAAGATAAAATTGGGAGGGTCTCAGTTCGCCAAGATCTCAGTATGAAGTATAGAGCTATCAAAATAAGACGAAATCATTTAAAAGAAGAGTACTCAGATTTATTGACCGAGCGAAGTGAGGTCTAAGATTCAAGTCGACGGTTTGGCATTTCTCTTAATGTTTGAATGTTTAATGTTTATATGTTGCGCGTTTACGGCGAAACGCGGTAATAGATTTTCATGAAATTTGACAGGTATGTTCCTTTTTTAATTCCGCGTCGACGTATATATACAAGGTTTTTTGAAATTTTGCCTTCCAAGGATAATGTAAAAGGAGAAAGGAGCCTCCTTCATACGCCAATTAGGGTAGAAATCAGACTATAGAATTATTCATCATAAATCAGCTGACAAGTGATTACTCAGATGTGTGGAGAAGCCAGTCTATTACTATTCCCATAAGGTCTATAGTTTCTATCAGGTACTTGTGGATGAGAATACTGCGTGAGGTCTACTGTCGACGTATATACAAGGTTTTTGGAAATTTTGCATTTGAGGACTATATAAAAGGAAAAAGGAGCCTCCTTCATACGCCAATATTAGAGTAAAAAACAGACTATAGAATTATTCATCATAAATCAGCTGACAAGTGATTACACATATGTGTGGAGAAGGCAGTCTATTGCTGTATTTCCTTAAGGTCTATAGTTTCAATCAGCTACTTGTGGATGAGAATACTACGTGAGGTCTACTGTTCACAGTACTACCAGTACTACTAGTATTTTTATTTAGATACAGAGGCATTTATGCTAAACCACTGCATCCACTGGGGCACTTGACGTTTTGAAAGTGACAGCAACGTGACAAACTGAAAACTGGACTTACTGGAGTTGCCTACCCGGGCTGATTATTGATGAATTGAGATCTTGATAAGGTAAATTATCCCTTCTATCCCGATCATATTATGATTTGTGATTATATCAACAAATAAATAAATAAATGAATAAATGTCACATTATTGAATTGCCAACAACTTACTTGTTCCCGTAGAGCCTTCTCGTGGTTGACACATGACTGACGATTTGAGAGTAGTAATAGATGATTAGTGACATCGGGATGCAGTAGCAAATCACGAACATGGTCCCAACCCAATACTGGATACTTTCGCTTTTGGTCAAGTAGTCGAAAGAGCAGCTGGTCAGGTAGCCCTCTGTAAATACAAGAAACCAGTCAACAGATTCATTTATCTATTTATTTATTTTTCAAGGACAACTCTTCACGAGTATTTTAAGCCAAGGTAATAATTAGAGACAATGCCGCACAAACGCTTCCATTTGTGATGATCCATCTCATATATGATTATGAGCGTTCTCTAGTGATATACATGTTATGAGGTCAGTATACTGATACCTAATTATGGTGGTAGCTGAGAAAGGCAGTCCTGTATGCCTGTATACCTTGGATATGCAACACTTGAAATAAAAATATGTAAATACACAATTATCTCATAAATAATTATATATCGTAAACTTATTTATACAGCACATAATATTAAATATGATTTCAAGTTCCAATTTATCAGTCATTAATAAATAGTTCACATAAATCGTTATATAGTGATATTCATGTTATCAAGTGCCGTGCTACCAATTTCTCCTAAATCGGTTGGATAGCTATTTTTCACCTATTAACCTAAGGAAAATTATCGGCTCCAACGTAATAGATTCTTGATAAACTATGAATGGATCTATCGCCTATGAATGAGAAATCCAGTTTTCAGAGCAAACCAACTTATAATCTTCAGAAGAATTTTGGCAATATACTACACAAATACACAAAGAACAATACCTTACACACTTAAGCATCTAAAATCATTACGAGCTAAATACTTATCCACTTATGTAGTTGAAAAAACAATGGCTATAGGCTTGTATACACAAGAAATAATTATAGACAAAATAGAACACTATAAACTGTTCAAAATTCAATTTAAAACATTAAAAATCCACTTAAACAGAAAAATATTCAGAGAGCACAAAATTAGAACACACAGCCAGCCATCATTTTTAGAGAAGAGGGAAGCCTCCTCGCAAAGAGCAAAAGACACCTCAAACCAGTGACGACTTCACGGACACGTCACCAAAAAATTATAAATTACAAGTTTAGAATTCACATTTTACATTTGTTCTCAATAAAACTTTATTTTGAAACTATTATTTTAAATTTATATATCATCTCTATTTAAATAATCCATTTATCTGTTATTCTGTCAACTCAGCCTCGGTGACACCATGGAACATGCAACACAATCATTTACGATAAATCTCAGTCAAAAAGTTGTCCGTATATCGATTAGGTACTCTGATATTTACTATAAAGTTTTATAGATCTCGAATTCAAGATTCGATTCCAATCGAGAAAAAATGTAATATTACACAAGTCAGCACTTAATTAACATTTTAGTTTGCTACCCTTATCATATAAATCTCAGTACCCTTTTAAATTATTTATCACAACATGTTACGGATATTCATGCCATTTTCAAGTGATGCCGTTTCAGTGGCCATTCATGCCATTATTAAATTCAAAATTTCTAACTATTTATTTCTGGACTAAAAGTGGACTCAAATCAATTCAAGTGAATAGCATATAACCTATAATTTTATTCATTCGTAACTCTATATCATTATATTCATTCATCTCATCATCATCACCTAGGCTTAAATACATAGGTACTTCTAGAAAGTCGCCTTTGTAAAATAATAAATAAATAATTTTCAAATCACTTGAAATGTTGGAAACATGTTGTTATAAAATAATTTAAAAGGGTACTGAGATTTATATTTTATTTATATTAAAAGTAGCTCTAAAATAAAAAGACAATAAATCTTCTACCCTTGTTTGTCTTTAGACAAAGCATAATATATTCAAGCATAGGCCTATAGTTTTATCCTCTCTATACAGCATATACAGCTCTATATACCTTCTATACCTATCTACCGTACCGGTATATACCCCCTCCACCTCCACACTGATTGTTGCCAAAATCGTTTGTTGACTATGAAAAACCTATGATTATAACTATCAAAATATTCATCTCTGTTATTAAATCATGAGAAAACAATCATAAATAAAATATATTTGAAATAAAATATATGGATTCAGGGCTACTTTATTCTTGTATTTATAAAATAGAATTATTGTACCCTTTTAAAGGATACTATAATTCTATTTTATAAATATTTGAAATAAAGTTGATCATTATTAACAAGAATCAGCAATTAACAATACTTAGTGCCGGTTGCACAACAGCTGGTTAAATTTTAACCGTGATTGATTACATGAGAACCAACCAGAGAAGCCGTCTTTTCAAAAACACCTTCTATGATCGGTTCTCGTGAAATTAATCAAGGTTAAAATTTAACCGGCTGTTGTGCGACGGGCCATACAATTTGCTGGGATGTCTTGGGATCTATCTAGAATAAGAATAAGAATAAGAATCTTTATTGACCAATAAGTACATAATATTATACAATAGGCTAATTTCAAAGCTTCTAATTTTAGAAGGCGGTGCTAACTGAGAACAGGCAACCCTGTAGTCCTATCATTAATTCCACTGACTTCATAACGTGAATTTCACTCGATTATAAGTAATTAAAGCGTTATAATTCAATTAATGTATAATGTATATTTGGACTGTAAATTTTTGTGATCTTTATAAAAGTGTTTCCATAACCTCATTTGACTATTTTATCAAATTAGGGAGAGAAACAGTTTTGGGTTTATCCTGTCGACTAGCCGTCAGGCTCGCTTCGCTCACCATATCCGTCTAGCCAGGGGGCTCCGCCCCCGACTGGATCGTCCAAGAATGAGATCAGCAGGCTCGCTTCGCTCGCCTGCATTTTTCATTTGAGCATTTTTATCATATGTTAGGACGATCCAGTCGGGGGTCCAGACTAAACGTCTGGCTAAACGAATATGGCGAGCGAAGCGAGCCTGACGGCTAGTAATATAATATTCCCAGGAATAGCTCTGATTGAAGTAGCAGTGCCCAATCAATTTTTCCGCGATAAATGCATCTCAAACTTGGTGCCAACCTAACAAAGTCAACTCAACTTAATGCCAACCTGACAAAATTATTAATTTAGTTACCAGTTAACAACTGTTTCGAAGAGGTACTCTCTCTAGATTATAGTTCTATATTAACATATGGTATGGGCATTTTTCAATTATAAATAAGAGAATAAGAAGAATATACATGCTAAAAGACGAACTTTAAACCCTTAAAAACCCCCTTAGAGTTAAAATATTGCCAAAGATTTCTTAGTGCGCATCTAAAGGGCCAACTGAACATACCTACCAAATTTGAACGTTTTTGGTCCGGTAGATTTTTAGTTCTGCGAGTGAGTGAGTCAGTCAGTCAGTCAATCAGTCAGTCAGTGAGTGAGTGCCATTTCGCTTTTATATATAGATTCTCTCCCAATCATCAATTTGCTATTGTGATTGTGGAATGTAATAAAAACAAATAATGAAAGAATAAAATATTTTTAAACATGATTAATTTAATTAGAATTTATTGGACAAAATAAGTGTTACTTTACCTGGCACAAATCTACTCCAGACTCCGTAGAGGGGCATCAGTGACCACGGAGTGACATAGGCCCAGATCAGTAGTATGATGAGAAAAGCCTTTCCCTTGCTCATTCTTCCATCCAAAGGCTTAGCGATCACACTGAAACCAAAAATGTATAATTAAATTTGAGAAATGAATCTTAAAAAGGAAAACTATATGTACTAATAAATAACAAAATTATCACACTAAGGCCCCGGTTACACAACAGCCGGTTAAATTTTAACCGTGATTAATTCCACGAGAGCCAATCAGAGAAGCTGTCTTTTCAAAAACGCCTTCTCTGATAGGTTCTCGTGAAATTAATCACGGTTAAAATTTAACCTTTAATTTTCACTTTAAGGATAATGACAGTGTATAGCATTTACATGTTTGAGACAATTTTATGTGTTAAGAAAGAACTTGACAAAGCTTCAAAACTAGGACACTATCAAACAAGAAACATGGATAAGTTATTCTTGACAGACATAATTTGGAGTTATATAGAAAGAGGCCTTCCTACATTGGAGCAAAATTTTACAAAATTTATTGCTTGCCCCCCGAAATTCAAGAAGAGGAAAACTATGTTGAATTTAAAAATAGACTAGAAGATTTCCTAACAAAAAAAGCTTTTTCCTACAGTTACGTTGAAAAGTGACCAGTGCTGCACTGATTACAGAACGCAAAGAATCACTTTTCCGCTCTAGTGCGGGAAAAATTTTTCTGCACTCCAGATTTGCAACATGGCAACGCAAAATTAGTAGGTTATATGGAGCAACAGTGCAGCAAAATCAAAATGAAGTTGGTAACAGTGACTGGGCTGCAGAGGTGCAACGAAGCACAACGCGCAAATTATTAGTATAGATATTATAACCAAGGACAACATTTTTATTCAATTTGACAATAAATTAAGGTTTTTATCAATAATAAATTACACAGAAAAACATTGATGCATTTCAGACAATTTTACCCATAATTACCCACTTTCATATTCAATGGTAACTAGGAAAATTTAATGTGAAATACGTGCGCAAAGTTCCTCCTGCTGCACTCAACAAACCATTCCGCCCTCGCCTACGGCTCGGGCGTAAACGTTTCTTTCGGTGCAGCAAACTGTCACTTTGCGCACTAGTTGCACAAATAACTATTTACAGTGTTGAGGAATTCTATACAACCCAATTTCTTGTTCAATGTTGTTTTCTATCACGAACTGCTTATTATTAAATCACTTTTTGCTATTAAAAACGACTAGCAGTCAGATTGACTCAGATCTAACTACTAGTCGTTTTTTTCTAAAAGAAAAAAGTGATTTAATAATTTCTTGCTTGTTTATTGTATTAGTTCATAATATTCTGTGATAAAGTATGAGTTGTTTATCATTTTATTGTATGTGACACTATTTAATGTAATATATGGATAATATTTGAATAAAGATATTTGAATTGAATAGAGGCGTGTAGCCATTCATCAGCAGCAATAAGTTGTGTGTGAGAAAAAGTTCCTGTTATTATTATCATTATTTTATTCCCTGTTTGAGGTTTTGCTTGACCACCCTTTCCCTGGGCTCCTACCCCCAAGGAAGAATGACAAGCGATTTTTCCAGAGTGACTGCTCTACATGTCCATGTGGAAACAATCATACTGGGTCCGTTACCATTAAATCGTTTGCTCTGAGTAGACGTAATGAACCAAGGATGACAGCCTTCTGCATCTGACCTGCAAGCACAGCAGCAGGTCTCTCACAGGCTGGAATCGTTCTAAGGTTGGCCAAAAATGAAGGTCTCATGCCTCCCAGTACACCTACAATCAACACCACCATTCTCACAGAGTAGCCTGGGTTAGCCTGCGCAGCTCCATTAGTAGGTCATGATATTTCGTCTGTTTTTCCTCCTCTTTGGTGACAATGTTACCCTCAGCTGGTGCTGAAAACTCAATGACATACATTGTCTTCGAAGTGAGGTCAAGGAGGACAACATCAGGCTTTGTGGCTCTTGAAAGCCTGGTGGTAGAGAATGAGTAATTCCAATAAATTCGGCACCTCTCATTCCCCACAACAGATTCTATCTCCTCTGGGGCATAAGGCAGCACTGGTGTTTTGTCGATACCATATGAGTGTCTAAGATGGTAATAGAGCACTCGCAGAGCAGCATTATGTCGATGGATGTAGCCTGAAGTTGCATGCACAGAACAAGAAGACAGGATGTGCATGATCGTCTCTGGTGCTCTATGCCACACCCTGCAACTGATATCAGCAACATCCATGTGCATTACTCGCTGCGGTATGACAATGTGTTGATGACACCATCTTGACATGCCAGTATGAAACCCTCAGTCTCAGATTTCAGGGCTGCTGACTTCAGAAAATCAAAAGTCAGTGGCTTGGACAAGCCTTGCTCCTCACATGCCTGTAGAAAACACATGCAAGGACTTGTCCTTATGTTGCTGCAACAGGAGTCTGGACTCAGCAGTCTTTATTCTAGCCTGAGCTGATTAGGCTCATGCTCTTCCTCCCGATCAGTGCGAAATCGAGACCAAGGGTATCTGGCCGCATGCTGTGCTGCCTTATATAGGAAGGCCCCAACCCTGCAACTTCATGGTCATGAACCAGCTGCATAAGGGGATCAGAGCATCTTTGTATGCTGCAGGAAAACTGCATATTATTATTATTATCATTATAGACTCACTTGTAACGGTCATAAGCAATGGCGGCATTGGTAGCACTGGCACCGATTCCAGAAAACGATCCAATGGTAGCGAAGATCTGACAGCCGAGGTGGCCCGTTGCGAAGCCAGGTTAAACGAGTTGTAGATGAAGATCGGCGTCTTCACCATCATCATGAAATCACACAGCGCCAGGTTCACCACGAACATGTTCGACGGTGTGCGCAGGCTCTTAGCTCTACACAAAAAATAAATCGATTAATATAACATGAAAACCACTGTCTAAAGTACTTACTTTACTCCCTGAAACCTAATACTAAAGTGTCACTTTTTCGCTCTCGGTAGTAAAAAACAGAAAAACTCCCTAGGGAGTAAAGTGACTCCATTTAAATAACATGGAGAGCATCTCTATTTTGAAACTTACATTGAATAGGTTAGAAGGTCTAAGCTCAGATGAGAAAGCATAATAGAGGGTCTGTCATTGAGTCAACTGAATTCAATACCACAACCAGAAATTTGATTAACTCATGAAATATATGTGTATGATAATTATTATATTATTAATATTAGTAGACGATACAAATTTTAATTTAGAAAATTTTAAAATATTTTATTCTATTCAAAATACCAGCCAACAATTAATATTTTTGATCTGCAATTCAAATCGGAACCGCGTGATCTGGAGTCAGCCCTTTGGTAGTGCTCAGCTGATATAATTGTTACAACTTTTGCTGATAGATAGCGCAATCGGCAGTGCCATCAGACGACCGGTTTTTAGGTTTAGATTTAGGTTATGTTGTTAGGAATCATTGTCACCAATAGGTAAGTTATAGAATGATTTTATTTGCAGTTTCTATAAAAAAATGTAGATGGAGGAAAAATGTTGTGTACATCACGAGCGAAAAATACTTTTTCTCCCTCAGGAAAATTGCTGCCCTCGGCTTCGCCTCGGGCTTCAACTTTTTCCCACAGGGAGAAAAAGTTGTACTTTTCACTCTAGATATACATTAATATTAGATACCTACTATAGTTGTTTCGGCTGTACACCCTTATCAGACTCTATTAACTTATTGAGCTACTCCCTTGTATAACCAATTTGATTCAGCTTCAAACTATTTCTTTGCATTTTCATTCGTTCACAATATTAATCACAACATGTAGGGAAGCTTCCCTTGCTTGCGAGTATTTGTTGTCAAAGGGATGTATTATCATAAAATGTATATAATAATCATAAGATTCATCAATTATTAAGGTGCGTACAGACTGTCGCTCTGCTCCGCAACCGAACGTCACTCCAGCAGAGCGATTGATGATCGACCGGTGAGCAAGAGTGGTTCGACCGGGGACGCGAGAAGATCTAACATCTTCCGTAACGTTCATGATGGGTGCGACTGCAGAGCGGGGGCGGAGCGACAGCGTTACGATGGAGGAACGAGGGCGGTACGAGAGCAGAGCGTGCTCGGTGCGGGTTGGAAGCGCGTATATGTGTACGCAGCTTAATTAGCATAGTCTCTAGATTATTGATTATTAATTATAATTTCTTTTCTATACATTGTTTTTGACAATAAAAAGTTTTTATTATTATTATTATATCCCTGTTTGAGGTTTTGCTTGACCACTCTTCCCCTGGGCTCCGACCCCCAAAGGAGAGTGACAAGCGATTTTACCAGAGTGATTGCTCCACATTCCATGAGGTAAACAATCATACTGGGTCCGTGACCATTAAATCGTTTGCCCTGAGTAGACGTGATGAACCGAGGATGACAGCCTTCTGCATTTGATGCGAGTGCAGTAGCAGCTCTCTCACAGGCTGGAATGGTTTTAAGGTTGATCAAAAACGAGGGTCTCACCCAAAACTCCTATAATCAACACCACTATTCTTATTATTATTTCTGCATTGTCAAAACACATTTCAAAATATATTCAATAAATAACAAATTCATAGAATGCATGGTAAGACACTAATTAAATTTAGTACTATTATAAGGCTACAAGTTTTGAATCCAATCAATTTGGATCTAACTTATATCTTGGGTTTAGAAACACTATGACAGCGTCGGCTTGATATTTTACATAAGTGCCATGGAACTTGTTATTGCCTTATGTTATTTTAAAAAAGTCCTTTTTGGTGGCTGGTTTTGAGACCTTAATACAGTATTGTTTGTCCGAGTTTTTCAATTCTACTTCAAGTGACTTTAAACTTTGATTTGTAATATTGTATTACTATGACTTTGGCAATTGCCTATATTG